>NC_133662.1:182935046-183235046 GCF_037893015.1 Macrotis lagotis | reverse complement strand
GTGTGAGGCTGTGACTGCTCTCACAAGCTCACCCCTCTGCCATGAGGCTGTGGGGGGGGGTCCCGACTCTTTGGGGGTCTGAATGTGATTAGAGCCCCAGAGTCCTGTTCCAGGGACAGAGGAGAGACTTTGGCAGTCTCCCTCTATCCCCTTGCCTTCAGTGGGTTGAGCACTCAGGGTGCAGCTGCCTAGAGACTCCTGCTGGGTGACTCCACAGGTCTACTTCCATTTCCTGTATCTGGGCTGCCGTGACTGTGCTGAGTGCTGCAACCATGCCGAGGGCCACAGGACACTGAGGATGGCCACTCTGACCTGGGCTTTGTGCTCACTCTGGCACAGGTCTCCCTGCTGATCTTACAAGTTGTGCTTGGTGCTCCCTAGGGTGCAGGTCAGGAAACGACTTCTGCTACTGGGAGCTGCAGCTCCCAGGTGCCCTGAGGCTGTTCCCAGGAGGCTGAACTTCCTTAGCTCTGGCAGCTGCCCCTCCAACCCTATGGAACAGAGTTTTTCCACTATTTTCCAGATTACCTTGGGCTGGAGAATTACCTCACTGGATCTTTCTGTGGGTTCTGTCTCTTGAAAATTTAGTTAGAGTCATAATTTTAAAGTTTTTGAAATATTTCGGAGGGAGCATCTAAGAGAGGCTCTTCTCCTGCTACCATTTTGGCTCCTCCTCCCCCTTCCTCTTATTTTTAATGGTCCTCTTTGTCCTCTTCAGAATCACTTAGTATTTACTTAGCAATATTTTGTATTCACTTGTGTACATGAGGCAATGTGGTAGACTGAATAGATAGTAAAATTTGAAGGCAGAAAGAACTGGGTTCCAGTCTCATCTCTGACTCATACTGACTCAATGAGTGCTTGGGCCTTCAGTGATCTTTAAGAATATAAATTATAGAGAACTTGACTTAAATTGGTAGAGGGTTCTCTATATCAGTGAAATCACAGGTGTAGACCTTATCTCTATTCAGGCCCCACTTACTTGTGTACATGTTGTTCCCTTTCTCCCTGACCAGGGATCATTTAATTTTTGTCTTTATATATCTACTAAGACAAAACTGTACGTGACACACAAAATTAGATAAAAATATAACTAAGAAATATTTAACAAAATTTTTAAAAGACAGTAAAGCATAGATAATGTTCATCTGTTAAATTAATATGAGGTATCCATAGAGATTCTTATGAACTGTTTAGTTGCCTTGTTTCTTTCTCTGTTTGATTCCATTGGCCTATTACTGTATCTGGTAAATGATTAGCACATAAATTCTTATTTTTTTAATTCTCATTTATTTATTTTCATCTATATGCACATGCATATTTTTAAATTACAAAATTTTCTTCTACCCTTCTTTCCCATCCCCTCTCCTCAATGGTGAATAGTCATGTTGGCATTGTTGATCCATATTTTGATAAGCATGTTTACAGATTAGTTACTTTTGATATGAGGAATTAGGATTAAGGGAAAGAGATACATAAGAGATAATTTTTATTAAGTGTTCATATAAAGTGTTTTGTTTTGTTTTTCTTTTTCCTGATAGGGACAGCATTGTCCTTAGCTCATCTAATACCATTGTCCTAGCTCTCTGAACTGATGAGACCATTAAAGTTGATCATCTCATGATTTTGTTGCTAATATGTACATTGTTCTCTTGCTTCTGCTCCCTTCACTCAGCATCAGATTCTGTACCTCATTCCATGCTTCTCTAAGAGTCCAACCATTTATGGTTTCTTAAAGAACAACAGTATTCCATAGTATTCAAATATATCCCTTCAATTTCTAGTTCTTTGTCATTACAAAAAGAACTGCTATGAATATTTTGGAACATGTAGGACCCCCCCCCCCATTTTAAAAATAATTTCTTCTGGATAATACAACTAGAATTGGAATCGCTGGGTCAAAGGATATGAACAGTTTTATTGCTTTTTGTCCATAATTCCATATTGCTCTCCAGGATGTTTGGATCTGTTCACAACTCCACCAGCAATGCATCAATGCCCCAGTCCTCCCTCAACCTCTCCAACATGGATCATTTTCCCTTTTTCTCATCTTGACCAATCTGATAGGTGTGAGATGATCTGTCATTGTTGTTTTAATTTGTATTTCTCTACTCAATAATGATTTGAAACACACATAAATACTTGATAAATTGATTTTTTTTTACACTGAACTGAATTAATTCTGTCATTCTGATTTTAAATCCAATATTCATTTGGAAAAATCTGAACTTAACCCTCCCCCCAAACTCTGTTTTCATGAATATAGAAGAACACCCAAAAGGATTCTTAATGACACTGTGAATCTTAGATGCTAGGCTGGCTAGCAGCTGGCATTGCTGGTGGATCCATTTTACTTAGACCAATCTCTTGCAAAAGTTTTGGAGTGGAAGAACTCATACTCATGGGATTTCTTGTTCTTTTTCTCAGTCTAGTGTGAACTTCAGGGTTTTGCTGGAATAGATGTATAGGATCTGGGTAGTCTGCCTCCTGCTTAGACCACCATCTTGGTACGAAGTCCCATCTAGTGGTTTTTCAAGTATGTAATGCTGTTTCTCTCTCTATATGTGTCTATTTCTCTTAGCATAGGTCGTGTCCTCATTGCAGTGCTTTACAACACTACTTCATTATCTTTTTTTTTCTCTATTACACCTAGCTCCAACTCTCTTAAGCAATTTTCTTTCAGTTCCTCCATTAACCAAGAAGGCAATAGGATGTATCATTCTCTTTCTCTCTTTCTTAGGGAAATGACTCTATCTTGATGGTAGTTTCCTCTCTTTTAAAACTTCAGGTTCTATCAGTATGTATGATAACACTTTGGTCAACTTTACTGACCTTTAATATTGATGACCATTTCTAAGTTTTACAAATAGGTGGCATCTTTCTCCTCCAGAAGGTCAGAGTAATTTTCTTTAGGCTCCACCCATAGCCTTCCATGACTCATCCTGAATTTTATTAGCCTGTATTTCACAACTGTTTCCTATATTTAAAAAAATTGCTTCTCTAGTATGGTAATTCTTTGCTGGGGAATAGAGATAGAAAAAGGTTTAATTTCATTTCCATATTATTTTTGAAGACAATACCAGGGAGTGAAAAAAATTTTCATTCCTATACATAGCTCTTGAAAAAAAGTAAGTCTCTAGGGGTAACTTCATTCCATAAACAGGCGGAGAGTCAGGGGCAGTTAGGTGGTGCAATGGGACACCCCTAGAAGGACCTCAGTGTGTGTGTGAGGGGCACCAGCCCTGGAGTCAGGAGGACTTGAATTCAAATGTGGCCACAGATGCTTAATAATTAACTAGCTGTGTGGCCTTGGGCAAGCCACTTAACCCCACTGCCTTGCCAAAAAACAACAACAAAATATAAAGATGGAGAGTTCAATAAGAGAGGGCAGTAGATTTCCAGGGATTTCATAGTTTTTGGATGGAAGGGAAAATAAACATGCAGAAAAGATTATTTATACATTTGCCAGAGCTCACTCTAATATGTTCTGAAGTTATCCCAAAGATTTATCTCTTTTTAAGGCACAAGGATATCTTTACAAGGTAATGTTTAGCTAATACATTTTAACAAAAGAAGGTGGTATATATACAAATAGAGAAACTGGATGAATATTGTAGATTTCATTGGAGAAGTGAAGAGACACATGGCATGGACAGAATAATTTTTTACTTGGAAAAAATGCTGCCATAAAGTTTTATATTTATTAAAAAGTAAAGGACAGGGGGCAGCTAGGTGGCACAGTGGATAGAGCACTGGCCCTGGAGTCAGGAGTACCTGAGTTCAAATTTGGTCTCAGACACTTAATAATTACCTAGCTGTGTGGCCTTGGGCAAACCCCATTGCTTTGCAAAAACCTAAAAAAAAAAGGTAAAGGACAATATATTATCTTCTATTTTTAGTAGTAACAGTATGGAAATATGAATTTTGAATGATTAATAATCCTAATTATAGTTTATATTTCTAAGGGTGATCTTGTATTTGTAAATCACTCTTAATATGTTCCATGACAACATTCTCCCATGTAAGTTGATACTGTATTCTCTCAGCTCCAAAGATATTCTTGAATGGGATGAAATGGTTTTCCCTGATGATTAGTTGATATCAATGATTTTGCAAGAGAACTTTTAATGAGATATTTCACATTTTCTTCTAATTTTTGGCTTTTTAAGAAGAGTTTTATTTCTTCTGATTTCTTGCAAAGTCATCAGTTTCCTTGTCATTTCAGGGGTACTGTGAGACCCTAATTAAAAAGTCCAATTTCTATGTCCATTATAAGTTCACTAGGTCTAATCCTAGTCAAGGGGAGAGATGAAGAGAGTTAGACCTGCTCCACCTAACTTCCAAACTAATTCTCTTTAGTTCCATTCTGCATTTGAAGGAGTTATTCTCTTCAGAGAGCTTTTCTGTCTCCTTTTTCAGCTGACCAGTTCTACTTTTTAAGGCATTATTCTCCTTATTTGCCTTAATTGGTTTTTAACATATTATTTTTTTCAGTATTTTTTTGGTATTTCTTTCACCAAGCTGGCTGATTTGGTTTTCATGATATATCTCCATCACTTTCATTACTCTTCCCAATTTTTTCCTCTACCTTCCTTAATTGCTTTTCAAAATCTTTTTTGAGCTCATCCATAGCCTGAGCCCATTTTCTATTTCTCTTAGAGGCTTTGGATACATAAGCTTTGAATTTGCCTTCTTCTGACTCTTCCATGGGCCAAAGTAATTTTCCATGGTCAGATACTTTTTTTCTTTTTTTTGCTCATTTCCTCAACCTGAGACTAATTTACCACACTTCCAAGACTTTGGAGGTTTTTTGGGACACCACACTGGGACCTTTATTCCTCCAAGATCTTATACTCTCTTGCCTGTGCTTTGATATGTAGATGACCACAGGCACTCCCCTCTGTCCTGGAGCTGTGAGGATCCCTGCTCAGCTATCTTGGTATAGCTGCAACCTGGATCTGAGTGTGGGCAAACAGCAGAGTCCTGCCTCAGGGAGAGTAGAGAGATTTCTGTAGTCTCCCCCAACCCCCTTACCATTTGTGGTCTGATTCCCTGATTCCCACTGCAAGTTCTCACTGCAGGGTTATTCTGAGGCTAGTGCTCCTCACTCCGCACTCACTCTGGTGCAGCAGAGTTCTCTCACCACCCCTTCAAGTTCCAAGAGAACTTTTAGTAGGGAGTATTTTTAAGGTGGTAAGACAAAGTCATGTAAAACATCAAAACTGTCCCAAAGACTGATACATCATCCCAAAAGTATACGGCATACAGTTATACTCTAATTTAGAGAGCATGAAGTGGGAATTCTGAAAGTCCTTTTCTCCCTATTTTTGGGTACTCAGGAAATTCTCATTAGACATTTTATGGTGTTCTGCTGGTCTCTTTGTAAAGACTTGAAGCTGTCTTTTATCAACATGTCTAAGTATGTCTTTTTTTTTTCTGGATCTAGTTTTCCTTTGTTTCTAATACAGACAGCTATAACCTTTAACTATTGTTGTTTCAGGGGTGCTGTGACACCCTAATTAAAAAATCCAATTTCTATGTCCCTTACAAGTGCACTAGGTCTAATTCTAGTCAAGGGGAGAGATGAGGAGAGTTAGACATGTTCCATCTAACCTCCAAACTAATTCTATCTCAGAAGCTGGAATGGAACTACTTACTATCTTGCTGATTTTATCCAAACCCTTAGGGACATGACTAAGGTTCTTCAAACAATCCCAATACTTCCTGTGTAAATGCTTCATTGTGCAACACTGTTTGAGTTAAAACAAAGATCTGGGTTGGGGAATTTACAGAAAATTGTCACTCAGGAATCTGGGACAATCAAGAATTTTTATTAATTCCAGCGACAGCAAGAAGACAAACAAAAGCATATAAATAAACATCCTAGATGACAATAGGAATAGAGAGAAGTTTGCAAGAAATTTGTCCTGTGTGTAGAAGTTGTGGCAAGGACAAACTTGTTCAAATTTTGGGTTCAAGTGGCAAAATTCTATACCTTAAGAATAGGCTTGGTTAGAGAAGGTAATCAGGATCAGATGTAGGGAAGGGACATTCCTAATTAGACAGATGTGGTGGAAAAGTATTCAGGATCATTTAGAGATCCCAGGCTTTGATGAAGCTTGGAAAGAAGGAGCTTCCTTATCCAGGCTACAACTTGGGGTGGGGGGAGTGGGGGGTGGGGTGGGAAGAGAGACCATCTAGAGGCAGCAGCAGAAGATAAAACTCACTCAGACCACAGCAGCCTATCAAGAGTTTTTTCCCAATAAAGAGTTATAAGCTTTATCTGCCTAAAACAGAATTAATAGTGGAAAAATACAAAATAATAGAATCATTGTCTCTGTTGGTTCTACCTGACCTCTATTCATGAAGCCTCTGACTACATTCCTTTTTTTTTTTTAATGCCCTGATACATACTGTTGATTCATATTAAACTTGTAATCCACTGATTGGATTAGTAATCTTTTTATGAACTGTTTTCCAGGTAAGCCTGCCACATCCCAATCTTGTTTTACTGATTTTTTTCTTTGTAATTATGCTTATTTAATTTCATCTTATTAGCCTGGACCTTTCATGAAAGTCCTATTCTGATTTCTCACAATATTCTGAAAGTGATTTTTCAAAGATTATAACCAAAAAAATGCATGTTCTATTAAGTCGAAAAGCCTTGAATAAAGCTTTTATGTACGATGTACACTGAGGGTCAGCTTAGATAATATACAGAGACTAAATCCCAGTATACCAGTCATTAAGTGATTAAAATTCTGATTATGGAAAATACTAAAACTCATAAGACATATATAACATAACATTAACAAAAAGGAATATAGGGTTGAGAATTAGAATGTTTTAAAAATCATGCTGCTTAGACCATCTTCAAACATAAATTTAACTATTGGGATTCTAAATGTGTAGTTCTTTCCAATGATCAATGAGCTATGGAATTTAAACACATTGATGTAAAAATCTACATTATAAATGTAATTAGACATTAAGCAACATGGTGCTTAATGTTTCCCAGCTCTGTCACATACTAACCTGTATGACCTTGAGAAAGTTACATAACCTCTATGGCCTTAGATCTTCAGCTATAAAATGAGGAGGTTCATCTTCATGACCTCTAAGCCCCCTTCTAGTGCTTAATCAATGATGTGATTATATGATTATAAATGGAAGGATTTCTCCCAGTAACTTTCCATGTCCCCAGAGAAGTTAACAATGTAGTGATGGAGACAACAAACAAGTAAATATATACAGTCTAAGTCTTATACTCTAATACTGGTTAACAATAGAAGGCAAACTCTATACAGGATAAATGACAAGTAGTCAACCTGGAGAAGTCATTGGAATTAAAAATGGTTAGGAAAGGCTTCTTATAGAAGCTGGGATTTTAGATGGGGGAGTGGGGCGGGCTTAGTTGGATGAATGTGGAATCTTAGTTTTGGCAGTAGGTTGATTTATTCTACTTGATCCAAAGGACATAACAAAGAACAATCGAAAAGCAGAGTTAGAATTGATATGATGAAAAATGTTGTAATATTTAGGAATTGGCATAGTTCATATTGAAAAAAAAAGTATGACTGTGTGGATATGGGAAGGAGAAGGCATGACCATTGTTTTCAAGTGCATGAAGTGCTTTTATATTGAAATGGAAATTCCCCTGTTGTACTTGGCTCAGAGGGCAGAACTAAGAACGATAAGTAGAATTGTAGAGAAGCAAATCTGGGGTTACCAAAATGGAATTTTTTGCCTCAGAAAATAATTGTTTCCCCATTCTATGGAGGTTTCAAAAAGTTATATTATTCCCCAGGCACAGATGGAACCAAATTGATCTTTGAGGTTCCTTCTAAATCTTAAATTCTGTGATTTTGTGATCAGATCTGAGTTTCTAGTTTTTCTAGAACTGGACCCAAGCTTCCAGATGTAATATAACCAGGACAGAGGATAAACCTCACATTCCCTGAAAATTGTACTTCTTTAAATATCACTGAATTTGCAATAGCTTGTCTGCCATTCACAACATTTTATTGACATTGACTTTGCCTTGCCCCAGAGGATTCTCTCTCCCTCCAAGCTTTTTTCATTCTGTCTTTTTCTATTTTTTTAGTTTTTGCAAGGCAGTGGGGTTAAATGACTTGACCAAGGTCACAGAGCTGTGTAATTATTACATGTCTGAGGTCAGATTTGAACTCAGTTCCTACTGACTCCAGGACCAGTGCTCTATCCACTGTACCAAGTAGCTGATCCATCATCATGCCTTTTTCTAACAACATCTCTGCTGCCTGGATTTGTGGAATTGATTATTTAACCCAATTTCAAGACAATAAATATTACCATAATACTGTTGTCTGTTTTAAAAAAAAAGATTTCAAATCTCTGACTGATGACCTACTAATTTATAGTAATATTTGATGGTTTAAAGGAAGACAAAAAACTTGTTAAGTTGGTAAGACAAGGAAGGAGTGTGTGTGTGTGTGTGTGTCAATTTTGATATTTGGTGGGCTTGTGTTTCCATCATAGCTAGAATGAATGAATTTGGTGATGAAAGTAATAGTGATATCTATCTATCTCTATCTATCTATCTATCTATCTATCTATCTATCTATCTATCATCTATCTATCTATCATCTATCTATCTCTCTATTTCTCTATCTATCTATCTCTATATCTTATCTGTCTATAAGTATATATTCAAAAATACATATGAGAGAGTATGAGTAAGGCTTGTAGAGCTTTTTTCTTTTTCATAAATATAATTTAAAGTTCAACAAAGGAATATATTTTGGACAGTCAATAAAAGATCATTGTAGGAGATTCATCTTCAGCTGCTGAATAAATGGATATTCAAATTTAAATGAGTATTGAATGTAAAAGATGAATCATACACAGAGCTTTTTTAAGTGTCTTAGTGACTATTCACTAATTTAGTAATTTGCTAAATAGAACTCTCTTGGTTTCCAATTAATGCAGTTTCCATAGGTGTCTAGTTTACCATCAGGTAGGAGGGAGAACCTGGTCTGGATTGTTTAAGAGATTCTATTGCCCAGTCCCAGTGTTTGTTTGTGTCTTGCTGTGTTTAGTTCATTTAAATTTTAATTTCCTTTCTTAGCTTTCATTGTCACTGACTGTGAAAGGAAGATCTTGGCTGCTCCTGTTGACAGCTGGCTTTAGTATACAAAGCTTCCTCTGAGTTGAAAACAGTGTTTTTCTGTTTGTTTTAAAGCAAATGTTATGAGCTTTTTGAATAGCTGGAAGAACACTGATCTTTGAGGAGACATACAAAAAAAAGAGGGTTTATTTTGACTGTTTCCTTTTGAAGAACAATCACCCAATCACCACATCAGCAAAAGAAGAGTGAAGGATGGAGGCTCCATTAAGGTCATTTCATTCCTCTGTAGAAGGGGGAAGCAAAGATAGCTTCTCTAACAGATGCTAGAAGAAGAAAAATGATGAGAGTCAAGACCCAGCCTCCTTTCTGCTTTCACACACGTCCCATACCTCCAGGGGGCAGTTTAAACCTATTTATCTGCTCCCTTGAGATGGTTCACTAGCTATTGTACTCTATCTTGGCCACAATTTGGAGTTGACCATTTACTTTGTAAGAAATTCTACTGAGCATAAACAACTCAAATGTAAAAAAAGGTGGAAAATAAGCTATTACAACTATTCTTGGCTCATATTCTATATATTGGACAGAAAAATAAATATGTAGGAAGAAAGTAAAGATCTTTCATCTGACTTCATCTTGCTCACAACCAATAGCTTTAACTTGAAGGAGAGATTTTCAATTCTTACCTTTGTTTTTTAAGCCAAAGTAAAGGATATAGTTTCAATTTTTGGTCATTATTATATCTCTATTGCCTAACATCTTGCCTAACCCAGAGTAGATGCTTATTAATTGTTTATAGATTGATTCAAGAGAAAGAAAACTGAACTTAAGAGTCCAAATAATTCTGCTATTAGACCTTAGCACAGAGATTTCTAACATAGTTATCACAATAAAAGCAATAAATAATAGCAATTAGCATTTATACATTACTGTAAGGTTCATAAAGCATCTTTATAGCTATTATATTATTTTATCCTTATAATAATCCTTGGAAATAGGTGCCATTCCTGTTTCAAAGATGAGAAAACTGAGGGAGACAGAGTTTAAGTAACTTGCCCAGAATCACACAGCTATCAAAAGTTTAAGACTGAATTTAAACCAGAAAAGTTCAGTTCTCCAACCACTATCCCATCTAGGTTTCCTTGAATTAAAATATTTTGACAACTTTATGTGTTTTCTTATTCTATATATTTTATATTATGTATTTAAAAATATGATTCTGAGAAGGGATCTATCCATAGGCTTCAGAAGACTTCCAAAAGGGTTAATTCCACTGTAAAAGATTGAGCTTCTACCTTAAGGGCTCCCAGGACATAATAGGTTTCTGTTCACTGAAGAACTCCAGGCAATGACTATTCAAAAACTTGTTTGTGATATTAAAGAAATTCTTGGTTAGACAAGTTAAGAACTAGATGACATCTAATGCCTCTCAATTTTTGAAATTCTCTGTATATTTGTGGAAAGAGATCATCATCTCACCCCTAAAGTCTCAGATAAATATATAAGAATGGAATATGAACTAACAACCATGTAAAGTAGGATTATTTTCCCCAACTCTGGCCCTTAGAGACTACAAGTATTAGAACTAGAAGTATGATGAGAATCCAGGTACTCTTAACTTCTACTCTTAGATTCTTTCTAGAAACTTCACTCCATCTTAATGGTAGGGTACTTAGGGCAGTCAAAAGTGGCATCTATCATGTAGGAGGATAGAGTTCATACTCTGGCAAAGGAGGAAATGAAATATTCCCGGTGGGGCAAATCTCCAAAGAAAGACTGTAAAGAGTTGTACAGCAGATTCCAGGAAGGAGAACTGAACTGTCTCATAGACAGGAAGACTTATTAATATTAAAATGGTTGGTGTGACACTATGACTGGCTAGTGATCAGGGCACCTGTTGTTCCAGGGTTAGATTTATTCCTCTTCCCTTTTTTTCCCCACTTAACACACCATTGTAAACAGATTCTTGACAACAACATTGAACAAAGGTCTAAAAATTAAGTTCAACAGGAAGAACAGAACCCAAGAAAAAAGTAAATTAAAAAAAAGAGCACTAAAGCATAGCTACAAACCCGGGAGCTTGGAAGGAGACTGAAACTGATTGTCACCTGGTGTGATAGAGATATCTCATAGTCTGGAAGATGGGACCTCAAAGTGATCTTAATGCAGAGAGAAGAAAGACATTTTAGCAGATTCTTTTCAGTGCTTCATTTTAGCTGAAAATACAAATTTTTTCTGTTGTTTCTATTTGGTAAAACTTAATGATGGCACTTTAAAAGTATGCCTGTACTTCATTTAGTTCTGAAAAGCTTGAAAGAAAGTAATTTTCATTTCATTCTTTTGTTCATTTTTTTCAGACAAGTCTGTCACTTTGTGACCCTGATTTATTTTATTATTTTTTGGCAAAGCTGCTTAAGTAGTTTGTCATTTCCTTTTCAGGTTCATTTTCAAGATGAGGAAACTGAGACAAATAGGGTTAATTGACTTATCCAGGATTACTCAGCTAATAAATTTGAGGCTAGATTTGAACTCAGGAAGATGCATCTTCCTGACTCCAGATCTAATATCTATTCATTGTGCCCCTAGTTGCCCCAATTCATTCACAATCATGTCTAAATAAGGAGTTTACATTCAAACTGAAAGGAAAATTTGAAATCTAGTCCAGTTGCCTCATTTTACAGACTAGGAAATTGAATTCCACAAGGGTTGAAAGACTTGTCCAAGGTCACATAGGTAGCAAACAGCAAAGATCAGATTTGGATCCTTTATTTGTCCAGAGCACTATTTTTTTTTTTTTTTGCATAATCTTGCCCTTACTGGAAATTTCATAGATTCTTGGTAGTGCAGCTGTTTCAGGAAATGAATTTTATTTATTTGTAAATTTTAAAAAATGTCTCTCTGGGAAAACCCCCCCAAAACCTGAGAGTTTCACTGCAAGCTATTAGAGTTGCTTATTCAGCAGTCAGTACTCTGGTTGTCCTTAGTTGTTTAACTTCCTTGTCTATTGAGTGTTTTTTTGTGTGTGCCACTAGTCAGTTTTTCAATAAATCAGGGAAGAGTTTTCCCCTTGTGACTAGCAGGAAATTTATTATTCACTCTCTGCAGTGAGCTTGTCAACAACTTTGAATTCATTAAGCTTGTTAAACCCCCATTAAAAGTTAGGATAAGTAGCCCTTAGAGCTTTTGCCATTCTTTAATCTTATTAGTTATCTCAAAAATTAAAAATAAGAAGGTTCAGAATCTCTTTGTGGGAGGTAATCTTTATAAACTGAAACCAGCTAAACTAGGCATTGAATGAGCTACTGAGTGGTCATTAATTTATTTTCTTGAGTATAAATGTTTTCCTTTAATTTTTATGAAAATATTTTAGTTAAATTTAAGTTCAATCTAAACCAATTCAACAAAGACTTTTAAGTATGCTCTAAAAGTATAAAATTGTGCTAATGGCTGGGGGAAATACAGAGACAAATACAATTGGAGACAGGCAATCTTTCCCTCCTATTCCCTTCCAACTCCTTGTAAGAAATATGCATAGGCATTCAAAATAAATTCCCTCAATTACTGCATTAAAAAAAAGATTTTTGTTCTTCATCCTAAATTTGTTACTCCTCTGCAATGATTTTATATAGCATGTTTGAAAAAAGTCCCCTGAATCATGGTTAGTCACAGATCTTACAGCTTTCAAAACTATAGGTCTTAACAGTGTTGTTAGGATTGTATAATCAACTTGTTCTACTTATTTCATTATTTATCAATTTATAAAAGTATTCAAAATATTTTGTAATATTGATGTTTTAGTAAAAATTGTTATGATTTTTCTTATTTTACTCTGCATCACTTCATATAAATCTTCCTCTGTCTCTTTGAAATCATCCACTGCCTAATTCCTTAATGCACAATCATATTCCATTCCATTCTTATACTAGAACTTATTTAGTCTTTTTTTTAATTAATGCTATGCTATCCTTTTAGCCTTCCTTCTTTTCTACCCCCAAAAGATACACATGCATCCATATATACTTACCTTTGATACCTTTCTCTAATTATTTGATCAATTTGGAGTTAAAGGGCATGCTCTATAAGTCTATTTGATGACATTTTGTATAATTCCAAATTATGGATGCTTGTTTTCTCACATCTCCAAAATTTATCATTTTCCAATATTATATTCATTTTGTTGTGTTATATTTTGCTTATTGTATATATGATTGATTTGATTCTTCTTCTCTCTTCTCTTTTGATTAGGTAAAATGTTCAAGGGTTGATCAATTTTAGGGACTTTTTTGCTTCTCATTTTTAATACTTATTCAATATTATTTTTTCCTGTTTTGTTAATATATACTTTTATGGATAGAATTTTTAATTGAAGAATTGTGTTAACTACACATTATAAATTTTGGTATAGTTTTTATAATCTTTTAAATATAACTATTAATTGTTTCTATAATTTTTTCTTTTGCCTATTCAGTATTTAAGACTTCAGCACTAAGTCTTCATTCAAGTGTGATTTCTTTTGTTTGTGCTTTATGAACTGATGATTATTTTTTTATTTATTATGGTCTGTAAAGAATATACTTACTATTTCCACTTTTTTACATTTATTTGACATATTTCTGTGCTCTAATCTATGGTCTCTTTTTTTAAAAGTTCCATATGGTACTGAGAAATACATATACCTTTAGCAACACAGAAATCTTTTAACTCGTTTATTCTATTGTCTTTGATTTTACAAGTTTTCTTTTGTTTATCTTATTCTTAGATTTGTCTAAAGCTGAAATAGGGACATTAAAGCTTTCTCCATTGGAGTATTACTGTCTATATTTTATTTTTAATTCAGTTAGTTTATGAATTTATATGCTAAGTTATTTGGAACATAAATTTTAATACTGATATTGGTTTGTTTTCTATGGTACCTTTAGCATAGTGTGGATCCTTTATTTTTTATGTCATTAAGTTTTATTTTTCTTTGATAGCATTATTGAAATATCTGATTTTTTTGTCACTTGATTTATAACAATTTTTTCCTAGTTCTCCCTTTTTATTTTGTGTAACTATTTGCTGATTAGATAGTAGATAGGTTCTGGAGTTTCATCTTTGCTCTTAAAGATTTTACATGGTAATAGGGACAGGCAATATATGCAGAGAAGCAATAGCTAGGGAAGGGAGTTTGGTTCTTCAGAGTTACAGGACAATGAGTTGATATATGGAGTTATTTGTTGACTTTCCCTGTTCAGAAGCAATAGTGATATTTATTTTCTTATTATGACCAGAGCAAGCAGTATAAAATAGATAGGTTTAGGGGTATGTGTAGGACAGTACATATACTTAGCCTTTATATCATTTCTTGCATAGATATGATTGCTGCTAAATGAAATGGTCTTCATTTTCCTTAATTTGATTTCTTCCATTTGATTAATATGGATTTCAAATTTTTCATTGAAATAATCTTGCAATAAACCAAATTAACTAATAAAGTAGTACATTAGTATAGTATTTTCTTCACCTTTTTTATGAAATTCAGAAAAAATGGTTTGAAGACAAATAGTTACCTTATTATTTTATATTTAATAATTGATGCACAGTTTAAAATTTCTGTTTTTTTAAATTAAATAAGAGTGTCACAATGTAAGTCATTTTCTGTAGTAGGTTCATTGAATATGCTTTTGAGACAACTCTTATAGTAAATAGAATGATGAGAGAACAGATATACCCTCTCATATAACTATTTAAAAGTTTTGGTTCATTCAGCTAGATATATATTTTGAAAGCTTTTCATTCCACTATATTAAAATTTTGAAAGTTAGAGATTACAAGTATATAGTATTTATTGAAAAAGTTTGTAAAGTTATAATTAGTGTTGTTTTAGGATGATTATGAGCAATACTTCTATTTGTAAGGATGCTTCAGTTCACAAATGACTGAATTTTTAAGTTTTGTGGATTTCTTTTTGTTTCTTTATTGTAGTGAAGGGACTAATTGATTTTTATAAGAGATATCAAGTTTCTGGAGTAGAACTCGAATCATAAAATTGTATCTAAGTATTTCGTGATGATGATGATGATGTTTATCTTCTTTCTCCAAGAAGACAACGAAATCAGAGATGTGATGCCATGACAAGAAAGTGAATTGGATTTGAATTGGGGGGGGGGGTGCTGGGCTAAGTCTTAACTTTCTCTTCCAGAGTCATCTGGGTCCAATGGCCAGATATGAATTAGGGTGGGTGGAGATGGTCCTAGTTCAAGACAATCAAGGTTAAGTGACTTACTCAAAATTATACAGCTAGTAAATGCCAAGTGTCTGAGGTAAGATTTGAACTTAGGTCCTCCTGACTCCAGGGCTGGTGAAAGTGATCTTACATTGAATCAATAATATAACTCCTTCAATTTCTATAAATAAAAATGCATGATTAAACTTTTTGGAAACTTTTTCTGAAAGTACACAGCAGGTGCTTAATCAATTCTTTTTGGTTTCTTCCTTTCAAATCCTTTTAGTTCATTAGAAGACTATACTTGCAATGTTTCCTTCAATCTGGAGGTCAAATTGAACCAATTGACAAAGGTGATACTAAGAAGTATATTAGCAAAGAGATATCCAGCTAGATACAGGAGCATAAAGTTACCAATGAGAAAAGTGTGATTGTATTTGCCAAGAGGTTTGCTAGCATCTTGAATTCAGCTTTCAAGGAGGAAGACTATATTAAGAGCAAATGACACTTGTACAACTCTTAATACATATTTGGAATAATAAAATGGATGAACAAAGATTAAGGAAATTTACAAACAATAAAAAAGAAATAAAAAATAATCCAAGGAAGTTTTTGGAAAAAAAATAATAGTTAATAATCAGAAAGGAGGAAGAAGATTAATAGATGTATATGATTCCATCGATACAGTTTTTTTTTTCAGCTACTAAGGTAAATTTGGTCTGTAGTTGTAAGATAGATGTCAGAATTCATGATAGAGTTTGAAAATTTATAGAAATATTTTCAGAATGAATAGACATCATTTCACATAACAGAAGTAATGACTGACAGTAGCTACATACTGATAGATTTGTTGAATTTGAGCAATAGTGAATTACCTCTGTGCAAGAGCTAAAATCCAAGAGTGGAATCAATGCATAGATATCAATTGTGTGAACTCAATAATATACTGAAAAAGAATCATAGAACACATAATTTAAGCCATGAGAATATAATTATACAAACAGAAGGTTTATGATAGAGATATAAAAACAGCATTTTGCTACCAAAAAAGAACAGAAAGATCAGTGCTGATTATGGGAGAAGATGATAGACACTGGTCAATATATTATCATAGTTTGAAAATCATTATACACTATAATGCTCTCTAAGTTATAGGTGATAAACCTTCCTTCCTAAGTCATGGGTGATAATTATTCATACAGCTATTTCATAAAGTGACAATTATTTATACAGATCCTAAAATTACATTAATAACTCAACAATAACAATAACATTTATTGGTGAAGTATTATCCCAGGAAAAACTATTTTCAATAGTTGCCCAGATATAACTTTGATACATACAAATTTAAAAACAGTACTTTTAATAGATATTGCTTGATATTAATAATTGCCAACTTAGATAGAATTAAAGGCTTTCAAATTATATAGATTTAGCAGAAGGAAAAAAATGTCAAAACAGTATAAAACATATCCCTGCCATTCTATTTAGATTTCCCAGAAGTACTTTCAGTGGAATTTTGGAAAGTGAGTATGCATCTCAATATTTTATTCAGTTACAAAAAGCAATTATTTTATTCATCTATGAAATAGTCTATAGAACATTAAAAGCTGAAGAGTAACACTAAGATTGTAATTTGTCCTAGGCCTCTTTCTATTTGAATTCTATGGAACAAGATAGGAAGAATAAGGAAGTAATTATATAATAGTAACAATAACAAAATATAATTCACATTTATATGGAATTTTAATGTTTACGAAACAGTACTTGGGACAGCTTTCTAATATAGAACTTTTGCTATTTTTCAACCATTTTCAATAGTGTCCAATTCTTCATGACCCCTTTTTTGGGGATTTCTTTGCATAGATACTAGAGTGTTTTGCCATTTCCTTCTCCAACTCATTTTATAGAAGAGGACACTGAGGCAAACAGATTTACTCGAAGTCGCACAGATAATGTGAATTAGACTGGCTTTGAACACAGAAAGAGGACATTCTGACTCCAGGTTCTATGTTTTATCTACTACAGCACCTAACAGTCCTCAACATGAGTTATGCAAATATATTTGTTCTTGTTTTTAACACAGTAAATAAAACCTCAGAGAATTATGTCACTTACCTATAGATAGAGACAAAATATTTAAATCTATGATAGTATATAAGTAGGTTAAAAATTGTAAGTAAAAGAAGGTATGCCTGACAGTGGAGGATGAGGAATAAAGACAGTAAGTGTTGAAAAAGGAAAAGAATTCAGTTGGAAGGAGAGCTATGCCCTCATCTTTATCTAGTTCTTAGGTTTCCTAGTTTCTAAAATGAAAAATTTAAACTTAAAGCTCTCAAGTTCTTTCAGGTTTAGAAATCCTCAGTTCTGTTTCAACAAAATGAATAATATTTGAGGGAGAAAGTAAAAATACTATAACTTCTATCAAATAGATGGATACACTGATGCTCAAAGATATTAGAATCATAAATTTAGAGCTGAAAGATTTATTTCTATATATACTAGTAAGTAGCCCAAGCTGCCCTCTCAAACTTGGAATGCATTGTCCTCGTATCTCCACCTTTTATATTCCTTAGTGTTTTTTAAAATACAGTTCAGGCACAACCTATTGAATGATTCATTTTCATGAACTTAGAACTATAAGAATTCCAACTTTTCACTGACCTAGATTCAAGTTCCACCACTAAAATATTCTGCTTGTGTAAGTCTGGGTAAGTAAGTCTTTTAACTATCGTGTTCCAGGTATTACTAACTATAATTATAATAAAATTATAATATAATATAAAATAATATAATATTATAATATAATTAATATAATATAAAGAATAATTCTCACTAGTTACTACATAGTCATTCTGGTGGTGTTAACAGAATTGTTTTACTTTGTATTTTTGTAATTAATAGTGACTTAGAGCATTTTTTCATATGACTATAGATAGCTTTAATTTGTTCATATGGAAAACTACCTGTTCTTATCCTTTGGCCATTTATTATTTGGACATTATTTGTATTCTTATAAATGTGATTTAATTCTCTCTGATTTAGATTCACTGGCTGTTAAAATTATTTCCCAACTTTCTGCCATCCTAATCTTGGTTGTATTATTTTTGTTATGCAAAAGCTTTTCAATTTAATGTACTCAAAATTATTTAATTTGCATTTAATAATGTTCTCAATCTCTCATTTTGGTCATAAATTCTTCTCTTCATAGATCCATCAGGTAAACAAATTCCTTGCTCTTAATCGGCTTGTGGTATCACCCTTTATGTCTACATGTCCTCATTTTGACTTTATCTTGATATATTTTCTAGTTTTCTCAGCAATTTATGTTAAATAGAGAGTTCTTATTCCAGAAGGTGGAGTCTTTGAATTTACTAAGCAGCAGTAGATTATCATAGATTTTTGCCACTATATCTCATGAACTCAACCTATTCCATTGAGCCAATACACTTACTCTTTCTTAGCCAGTACCAAATAGTTTTGATAACTATAACTTTAAGGTAGTTTTAGATCTGGTATGGCCAAGCCATTCTCCTTTGCATTTTTCATTAATTCCGTGGATATTCTTTTTTTTATTGATATTTTATTTTATTTTTTCAATTACATATTATGAAAGTTTTATAATATTCCTTCACTTGCATGTTTATGTTGCAAAATTTTCTTCCACTCCCATTCCCCTCCCCTTAGAAGCAAACTGGCTAGGGAATGTTGTACAAGTACATTTTTATTTAACATATTTACTTGTTAGTCATTTTGTGTTATAAGAAATTAAGACTAAGGGAAAAGAAGGAAAAGGAAGGAAAACATTAGAAAATTAAAAAAAGTAAACATATAGTGTTCATTCAGATTCTGTGTGTTTTTGGTATTTTTTTTTCCATCTGGATGTGAATGGTGTTGTCTGTAACAGGTCTCCAAGAGTTGTCCTAGATCTCTGCATCCATCGTAGTTGATCTATTCACAATGTTGCTATTAATGTGAACAATATTCTCTTGTTTCTGCTCCCTTTGATCAGCATCAGTTCATATAATTATTTCCAGACTTCTCCAAAGTCCAGTCATTCATGGTTTCTTATAGAACAGTAAGTCTTCCATATTATTCATATACCATGACTTGTTCAGTCATTCCCCAGTTGATGGGCATCCCCTTCAATTTCCAATTCCTTGCCACTACAAAAAGAGCTGCTATGAATCTTTCAGAACATTTAGAACTTTTTCCTCTTTCTTATGATTTCTTCTGGATATAGGTCTAGTTTTGGTATTGCTGGGTCAAAGCAATGATCAATTTTATTGCTCTTTGGGCATCTTTTCATATTGCTCTCCAGAATAGTTGGATTAATTCATAACTCCACCAATAGTACATTAATGTCCTAATCCTCCCACAACCTCTCCAACATTGATCATTTTCCTTTTTGTCATCTTAGTCAATATGACAGGTATGAGGTGGTACTTCATAGTTGTAATTAGCATTTTCCTACTCAACAATTGTTTGGACAAGTTTTTCATATGATTGATATATAACTTGAATTTCTTCATTTGAAACCTGTATGGTCATATCCTCTGACCATATATCAATTGGGAATGACTTGTAACTTGCTAAATTTGATTCAATTATCTATGTATTTTAGAAATGAGACATTTATCAGAACTCCTAAATGTGGAAATTGTTCCTTAACTTCCTGTTTTCTCTCTAACCTTGGCAGTATTGATTTTATTCATGAAAAACCTTTTAATTTTAACTTAATATAGTTAAAATTATCCATTTTGCAATTTATAATATACTCTATTTCTTGTTTGATCAAAAGTTTCTCTACTTTTCATAGTTCTAGATAGAGTATTTCTTGATCTGATGTAGTCTACAGTAATGCCCTTAATGTCTGAATCATGTACTTATTTGGTCTTTTGATATCGGGTGTGAGATGTGAATTTATGCTTGGTTTTTGTCATACTATTTTCCGGTTTTCCCTTTGATTTTTGTTGAATAGTAAATTCTTATCCCAGAAGCAAATGTCTTTGAGTTTGTTAAGCAGTAGATTACTAAAATCATTTACTACTGTTTATTTTGTACCTATCCTAATCCAATGATCCTTTACTCTATTTCTTAATGAGTAACAGGAAGTTTTGATGATTGCCATTTTATAGTATAGTGTTAGATCTGGTAGAGATAGGCCTTTTTTCCCCACCAGTTCCCTTTAGTTGTTCCAGATGAATTTTCCTACCATTTTTCTAGCTCTATATTGAGTTTTTGGCAATTTGATTGATATGGTACTGAATAAACAATTTAATTTGGGTTGAATTGTCATTTTTATTATATTAGCATGGTCTAATGAGCAATTGATGTTTTTCTAATTATTTAGATTTCACTTTGTGTGAAAAGAATTTTGTAATTGTGCTCATAGTGTCTCTGAGTTTGTCTTAGGAGGTAGATTCCCAAGTATTTTATGTTGTCTGCATTACTTTAAATGGAATATCTCTATCTCTTGCCCTTGAATTTTGTTGTTCATATATAAAAATGTTTATGATTTATGTTGGCTCATTTTATATACACTACTTTTTTGCTGAAGATAATAATTATTTCAAGCAGTTTTTCAGGTGATTTTCTAGAGTTCTCTAAGTATGCCACCAAATAATTTGCAAAGAGTAAAAATATTGCTTCTTAAATGACAATTCTAATTCTTCAATTTCTTTTTCTTTTCTTATTTCTATACCACATTTATAATACCATATTGAATAGTAATGGGGATAATGGGCATCCTTGTTTCCACCCCTGATCTTATTGGAAATGCTTAGTTTATCCTCACTACATGTAATATTTGTTAATGGTTTTAGATAGAGAATGTGTATTATTTTGAGGAAAATTCCATTTATTCCTATACTCTCTAGTGTTCTTAATAGGAATGGATATTTTATTTTGTCAAAGGCTTTTTCAGCATCTATTGAGATAATCATGATTTGTGTTAGTTTCTTATTGATATATTTAATTACATAGTGTTTTCCTAATATTGAACCATCCCTGCCTACCTGGTATAAATCTTGCCTAATCATACTACATTATCCTAATAATAACTTGCAATTTCTTTGCTAAAATTTCATTTAAGATTTTTTGCTTCAATATTTATTAGAGAGATTGTCCTATAATTTCCTTTGTCTATTTTGATTTTTCCTAGTTTAGGTATCAACACCATATTGATGTCATAAAAAATTTGGCAGAACTCCTCCTATTTTAAAAAGTAGTTCTGTAGAATTCGGATTAATTGGCCATTAAATATTTGGTAGAATTCACTTATAAATCCATCTGGACCTGGAGACTTTTTCTTAGGGAGTTTATTGATGGTTTCTTCAATTTCTTTTTCTTAAATGAAGCTACTTAAGTATTTCATTTCCTCTTCTGTTAATCTGGGTAGTTTGTATTTTTGTAAATATTCATCCATTTCACTCAGGTTGTCAAATTTATTGTCATACAGTTGAGCAAAATAGCTCTGAATTTTCCCTTTTTTTCCTCTTCCTCACTGGTGGTGAGTTGACCTTTTTTATTTTTGATACTGCTAATTTGGTATTCTTTCTTTTTTAAAATCAGATTAACCAAAGACTTATCTATTTTATTGTTTTTTAATAGGGCTAATTTTTAGTTTTATTTATTTGATCAATAGTTTCTTTGCTTTCAGTTTTATTAATTGATTTTCAGAATTTCTAATTTGTTATTTGGAGATTTTTAGTTTAGCTTTTTTAGTTGCATAACCAAGTCATTGATCTCTTCTTTCTCTATTTTATTCACATAAGCATTTAGAGATATAAATTTTCCCCTAAAAACTGCTTTGCTATATCCCATAAATTTTGGTATGGTATCTCATTTTTATCATTTTCTTGGATTAAATTGGTTGATTATTTCAATGATTTATTGTTTGATCTACTCCTTCTTTAAAATGAAATTATTCATTTCCAATTAATTTTTGGTTTATCTTTCCCTGACCTTTTATTGTATATAATTTTTATTGCATAATTATCTGAAAAGCATACATTTATTATTTCTGTCTTTCTAACTTTTATTGTAAGGATTTTCATGTCCTAGTATATGGTCAGTTTTGGTATGGGTGCCTTGTGCTATAATGAAAAAGATCTATTCTTTTCTATCCCCATCTAGTTTTCTCCAGAACTCTATCATATCTTTTAAATTAAAAATGTATTTATTCTAGGTGACACAGTGGATAGAACACTAGCCCTGGAGTCAGGAGGACCAGAGTTCAAATTCAGCCTCAGTCACTTAATAATTACCTAGCGCTGTGACCTTGGGCAAGTCACTTAACCTTTAAGCCTTTCAAAAGCCAAAAAACCCCAAACCTTTAGCATTGATTGTAAGGCATCGGAGACAATGGCACAGAGAAAGTGCTGTGCTCTAAGAGCAAGGCAGAATTAAAGTAGCTCAAAGGAAACATGAGATACATAAATTGAGATGAATCACCCAAGATGTTCTCCTGGACTATTAATGCCCTAAACAGTTCTACCACAGGGTGAAGCATTCTGATCTTGCATTGACCTAGTAATCAGTCACAGTTTGCACTGCAGTTTGTCTCTAACATGGTGATATCATTTTGATCCTCTTCAATAGCAAAGGACAAAAATTCAACCACGCCCATATCCTCTAAGAACAGTCTCTTCAACTATGTTCAACCCTTTAACTATTCTAAGAGAAATACAAATCTTACAAGTTACAAGTGTTAATTTCCCTTGAAGGGTTGTATACAATTTTATGTTTTTGATTAACATGTTTTTTTCTCTACCTTTCTGTTTAGCTTTTTATGCATCTCTTGTTATCTTATATTTGCAGATCAAATTTTCTGTTCATTTCTGTTTTTTTTATGAGAAAATTTTGGAAATCTTCTATTTCCTTGGAAGTCTATCTTTTCCCCTGACAGAATATACTGAATTTTGTAGTATAGTAAATTCTTGGTTGTAATCCAAGATCCTTTGACTTCTGAAATCTCATATTCCAGACCCTCCAATCCTTTAATGTTGAAGTTGATAAGTCCTGTGCAATTTTGATAGTGTTTCCTTTGTGTTTAAATTACTTCCTTTTGGGTGCTTACAAAATTTACTCCTTTATATGAGAATTCTGAAATTTGGCTATGATAATTTGTAGAGTATTTATTCTGGGGTTTCTTTCTGGAGGTTCTGTGTATTCTTTCAAAGACTATTTTGTCTTCTTGATCTAGTATATTAGAATAGTCTTCCATGATAATTTCCTGGAAGATATCTAGTTAGATCAATATGGTAGACCAATAATTCATAAATTATCTCTCAAGTATCTATTTTCCAGGTTGTTTGCTTTTCCTTAAAACTTTATGTTATTTTTCAATTTTTTCAGTCTTTTGATTTTGTTTGATTGAATCTTGATGTCTTATAGATTCATTAGTTTCTATTTGTCCAATTTCTAATTTTTAGGGTTTTATTTTTTTCAGATAGCTTTTGTGTTTCTTTTTCCAGTTAATTTTACTTTTCACTGAGTTGTGTTCCTAATACAGTTGGTTTATTTTACTTTTTTTTCTGAGTTGCATTCCCTTTCCAGTTGATCAATTTGACTTGTAGATGAATTGCATTCCTTTTCCAGTTAGTCAATTTTATTTTTTGATGAGTCATATTCTTTTCCCAATTGGTTATTTTTACTTTTTAAAGGAGTTGATTTCTTTGTCCACTTTTTCATAATTTCCTGATTGACTCTCATTTCTTTTTTCCATTTTTCTTTTTCTTTTTTTGCTTTTAAAAATCTTTTTTTAAGCTCTTCTGTGAGGTTTTGGATTTGAGGTCAATTCACAACTTGTCACTGCTTTCTTCTGAGAAGATACTTTTATCATCTCTTTAAACTTTCTATGATGAGCCCTCTTTTTGTTTTTTTGTTTTTTTTGATCAAAATTGTTGAGCTCTTTTCCTGAGATATGGGGAGTATAGTCCCAAACTTTTTGTGTTGGGGCTAGAGCCTGATCCCAGGCTTATCATTTACCATGATCTTGCCAATGCAGAGGTTTGTTTCCTCCTTTATGTCCAGACTCTATCTATGCAGTGTTTTGTTGCCCACCCAGTCCTGTCTTTTGCCCTAATGTTCCCAATTTTCAGACTTTGTCTGGGGATGAGACCCTCCCTGCTGGCTTGTTATCTAGCTGCCTGGACTGCTATTGTGGTTAGGAACTTCCTGCCGGCTTTCCTGCTCTCCCAACTAGCTAGTCTTTATTTCCCCTTTCCTCCCAAAGAGACAGACCCTGCAGATCCTCCATGATGTGTACAGTTGAAAACTTGTTTGATCCTTTTTTTTGGGGGGTGGGTGGGATCCTTTTCTTTTGGTGATCTGTGTAGAGGCTTCATTTAACATTGTGTAGGGAAAAGCTCTGGGAGCATGCTTGCTTCAGGCTGTCATCTTGGGTACACCCCAGAAGTCATCCTTGTTATTCTTGATCTCTTTTCCATCCATTTCTTGTTCTTTTTCTTCCTTCTCCTCCTCCTCTTATTGTTTTACAATGTTTAAGAATTTTCATTGGAGTTTGGTTTTTCATCCTCTGGTGTGTGTGACTTCCCCTCTTCTTATTGGAACACATTGATTCAAGATCTTGTGTGGAAGAGATCACAAACTGTGTCAGCCTAGAAAATAGAACCTTTATCATCGTATTTCTTTCTGTTGGTAAAAGTAAATTTCTTCCTTTTATTACATGTATGCATCCCTTCCCAATCCTTAGCTTTTTCTTCTCTATCCCACCTTTATTTATTCAACTACAATATAAAAAAATAGAAGCAGCTAAGTAGATCATATTTTTAAAAAAATTTGCTTCATAAAAATTTACTTTTCCTTATGTAACATTCCTTCTGCAATGAGGGCTACCCACAGTGAACTCACAAGACATTGATGAGATGTAGTGGTGGTTGTCAAATATTAGAGAAATTCCATTTCGTTGGAAATGATGAGAGTGCTCAGTATCAGGAGAGTAAAATGGCAGCGACACTCTAAATCTATACAGAAGGTCCAATCTGAAATTGTCATTTGAAACCCCAGAATTGAAGTTAATATAAGCATCACTTTACATTTTAATCATTTCTGTACCTTTTAACTAAATGTACTTATCAATAACACCAGCTTGGAAGGGGGTTGGAAAATCTGTTATCATGAGAAATGTACCTCTAATTACCTTTTACTTGCCTTTCATTAGCTTTTGCCTGTGTGTGATAATTGAATTCAAATGTTCTAAAACAACAACCACCACAAAAAATACTCTTGCTCTTTTCTTGCCTAAGATATACAGGAACCATATGGATGTAGCTGTGGATTTCTGATACTTGGTTTAAGTAATTACATTTATTTCCATCTCTAGAAGATCAGAAAGTCAGAACACTAAAATTCTAAGGGAGGAAAAACTCCTTTTCAAAACATGGGTATCTGAATTTGACTGAATAAATTCAGTAAGGGGTTAGGTAAATTGTTTTTAATGATATCACTTCATTCCTTTTTTTAGTTTTGCTTGACATGAAAGAAAATATGAAAATGTCAGAAAAGTTAAAGATTTGATAAAAGGGTATAAAAAACTCACTTTAAATAAGCAGCTACAAAAAACAAAGCTTCATTGTAATGTGTTAATCTCTAAAAGTTGTTAAAAATTCCATTTTTTAGTTTCTGGGTTAGGGCCTCTTTATCAAGTAGATATGTGATAATTTTCTTTTAGTACACTAGCAACTTTGAAGCAGACTTATTAATATCAAAGGTTAAAATAGGGTGTAGTGTATATTTGCTTATGTTGCATCTCCTTTCATGTCACATTTTAATTTTCTTTTTCTTATTTGGTAGCTCCGGCACAGATAAGAATGGAGAAGGTCACACCCCCTACAATTAAAATGCTGAAATTTATTTTTATGCAAATTTTCTCATCTAAGAGAAATTTCATTTCAACAACCCTGGCATATTCTATTTAGTGATAATAAATAATGATTTATTACTGGCATTCTTTTTGGAGGAGCAGTCACAAAGAGGTTTTTAATCCCTGTAGACCAAACTAGATAGTACAGAATACTGTAATTGGGAAATAATGCAAATTCTTGAGAAGTATAAAGAACTGGGGTAACAAGGGAGAAGTACATTTTTTTATATACATTTTTTCATTTGAAAATGGTGTAGTCGGGGCGGCTAGGTGGCATAGTGGATAAAGCACCGGCCCTCCAGTCAGGAGTACCTGGGTTCAAATCCGGTCTCAGACACTTAATAATTACCTAGCTGTGTGGCCTTGGGCAAGCCACTTAACTCCGTTTGCCTTGCAAAAACCTAAAAAAAAAATGGTGTAGTTGATTGAGCACCTGAGTTCAAATCTGGTTTTGGATACATTAGCTTTGTGACTCTGGGCAAGTCCCTTAAACCTGTTAGCTTTAGTTACCTCATTCCTCATGAGTAGGAGAAGGCAATGGTAAACCACTCCAGGATCTCTATAAAGAAAACCCCAAATGGGAACAGAGTCAGCTATGACTGAAAAAATGAGAATGACAATAAAGCAAAAGCATCTATTAGAAAAGTAAGATAAGTAATACTTTTCTTTGGGAGACAATATGGTACAGAAAGGATTATTCAATTTGGATTAGAAGCTCTCCATATCAAATCTTCAGTATTTCATATATTATCCACGCAAACTGGCCAAATAAAAACTTGTCTGGGCACCATTTTTTTTTTAACCTGTAAAATGAATGGGTTAGACTATATAGTCTTGAAGGTCTCTTTCAGTTTTAAATTTATGATCCTTCACAAAGAAAACAAGATAATATTTCCAGGATAGGAATCAGACCAAATCAAAACACATTAAGTTATTACTGACATATGACAAAATAATAATGCTAATTTATGAGTTCCACATTCTAAAATGCTTTTTGGTCTTTAGTTTGAGCAATATTATTCATTGAGATCACTATATCTTATTAGGCTTAGGCAATGATTCCCCATCTCTTTTTTTTTTTTGCAAGGCAAACGGGGTTAAGTGGCTTGCCCAAGGCCACACAGCTAGGTAATTATGAAGTGTCTGAGACCGGATTTGAACCCAGGCACTCCTGACTCCAGGGCCGGTGCTTTATCCACTGTGCCACCTAGCTGCCCCCTCATCTTTTAATAATTGTGAGACTAGGCATTTTTTTTGCATTCTACCCATTTCCAAAAGTGTGATGTATATTTTTTTGAAAAATATATTAATTTACATTATGGAATGATAAATTATTATTATTTTTTAGGTTTTTGCAAGGCAAACGGGGTTAAGTGGCTTGCCCAAGGCCACACAGCTAGGTAATTATTAAGTGTCTGAGACCGGATTTGAACCCAGGTACTCCTGACTCCAAGGCTGGTGCTTTATCCACTATGCCACCTAGCTGCCCTAAATTATTAATTATTAATTAGATAAAATACATAAAGTCATAGCTAAAATAAGATAGACTGACCCACAAAATTCCCAGCATGATCAATTTATTAGTAAAGCATGAATTTATAAATAAATAGTATCTTATCCTTTTTAGCAAAACTTAGACCCTAAATCAGGAGCAGCAATTTTTTACAATTTTTGCGAATAGAGAATAAAGAACAGGACTTTGCTGATGGGGAATAGATTATGATTGGTTAAAAGAACTCAACATCATGAATGAAAAAAACCATTATCACTGGTTATAAAGTTGAGGCATGGAAATTGGGAATGAAGGACTAGCAACTAAGAAATGTTAATCATTTGATTCTACCTGCAAGATTAGAGATGATGGACCAGAGTTCTTTGGATAACAAACTAGATATCCCTGAAGAATAGCTTGCTGTTATAAAGATTCTAGACCAACTTCCCTAGGGTCAATTTGCCTCCCTGAAGTATAATAGAATAATAGGATTGAATTTCTTAAGCTAATTCATTAGAAACCAGTTGATTTTCTGAAGTCCAAGAACCATGACTTGGGAAATAACAGGACTAAATATAAACTAACTGTAAAACAGGAGCAATTTAAAAAAGAATGATTCTAATCATTCTAATTGAAAAGTAGTACATATGAATTTATTTGAGGTTTGGTGTAAAATTATATGAATTTATTTGAGGCTTTTTTGTAAAAAGTTACTATAGGAGACTTGAATTCAGTCCCAGTCATGCTATAGAAGCCAGACTGAGTATGCTAGGTTTCTTGACTTGTATATAAGAATCATGAAAATTCACCATTGAGGTCTATTCAGGATCATAGATAGGTCCTGGGAATGAACAACATTCTCTTCTTGACTGGGCATGTTTATCATTCAATATTTATTGATGACTCAAACTTTTGGACCCTCAAAGTAAGTACAACATTCCTTTTTGCATGTGACCCCAAATAAGTATTTAACTTAAACTCTTTGGGTTTCAGTTTCTTGTTCCATTAAATTAGGAACTGGATTAGATGATTTCTAAGAGTTCAAGCTCTAAGAAACTATGAAACTTTACATTTCTAGGGAATTTGCTATTTCAGTGTTTTAAGAAAACTAAAATTTGTACCACTTGCTAAATGATTCTAAATTGAATTAAAATATTAACTGCTTCCATAATTTTTATAATGAATCATAAATCCGAGTGAATAGTGTTTTAAAGTTTTTCACAATAATGCTAGGAGGGAGGTAATACAAAAATCCAAATTAGAAAAATGAAACGGCAGTCTCAAAGATTAGTGTCTATGGTCATATAGTCAATAAATTGCCAGAGAAAGGATTGAATCTACTTCTAAATCATTAAAAAAGTCATACTGTTACTGTTGTTGTTAGTCTTTTGCTTTCCAACAGGACCGGTGAATTTTAGGAGATGTCTTGACTTGTGTTTGAATTGGATTTGTAAGGCAGAGTTGCATAAAGTCATCAACCTCATTCTCTCTTCCTGATTCAATGAAATCCTGGGGAAGGACAAAAGTCAAGATTACTGATGATCAATGAATGACTTTGTCATCTTTAATGCCTAGCCAAGCTTTGAAGGTTCTACAGCACCTGTTTTAGTCATCTTCATGGCCTTTGGAACAAAATGTTCTCATCCACCCATTCCACCAGGGAAAGTCTTCAGTTTTGGAGTAGGCATCCCCATAACTCCTTGACAGGTTTGATACTTGTCAGTTACTCTCAACCTGTTTTTAGACCATCTGTGAAGATAATTTACCAGTCAGTGTGTGGCCACTACACATGCTAGAGCTTTTTGGAGTCACAGTTGAGAAGTGGATGAAGATGAATACCAAAGGTAGAATAACTGCCCTGAAAAGGGTTTGGTAAGATCACATAACAGAGGTGCAAATTCTACCTGAGTACTCCATAAGATACCTAAATCCTAGTTTTCTGACTCACAAACTAATCCTCTTGCAATTGTATATTAAAAAGAGAAACAATTATATGTCCTTGCTTTTTATAAAGCTATGGATTGATTTATTTTCTATCATCATAATTTTTACACACCCTTCTCATTTCCTTGTTGCAATAATGTATTGCTCAGGGCAGAGTTCTTATATAAATAATATTTAATATATTCATCTGAAAGAATAAGCAAAATGTGTATCCTTATTTGTTTTCTCTTTCTTTCAAGAAGATTCATCACATCTTTAGCTTTTTCTATATCTCAAGGGCAAAGCAAGTAAAAGAACCTATTAATGGTCCTATTAAACATGAAAAAATGTTGTCAAAACCATAAGCCAATTAAGACAGCATTCCCCATCAGTGTGAGTGCTGAACAATCCCAAAGCTTTGCTTTGAAAATATTCTTGAGCTTCCAACCTGAAGTGTTGCCCAACTTGTGTTTGCCTTCTGCTTTGTTGTTTCTGTGCCATCTTATCTATGTCCCAGGAAATTGTACTCTCATGTTTTATTACAACACAGAGAAATATTTCTAGAATACGTACAGCTGTGCTCTTGAACTTGTGACATTTAAAGGGCAATAGAATACTAATGTGACTAATAAAACAGAAAAATGGCTTTATAACAGCCTGCGTGAGAATCGCCGTTTCTCCTCAAACTATCTTTTCAACCAACTAATTTTGACAACATAGTTTGTAAAGCTGGGAAAAAAGAAGCACTGGGAATTAAAACCAAAGAAGAGTGAAACAAAGGCATTCCTTACTCTTCAATAAAAGAGGTTACCTAATTTGTCATTTCTTTCTCTTTTTTGGTAAGCAGAAATCTGTCAGGGAAGAAGTGCAGAATTGTGATTCTCTGTGTATGGTGGATCATAGTGATTTTTGAATAACCCAGGAAGGCAAGAGGTTGAAATGTAAGCGGAAAAATCCTTTTTTTTTGTAATCAGTTTTTGAACTTGCATTTCACCACATTAAATTTGTTTCTGGTCTAGTGTGCTATACTAGCCAGTGTATTGCACAAGAATATTGACTACTAAAATATATGAATTCTGTAGCCTATCAATTGCTATTCCTTATCATGTCCTAGGCAAAATAAAGTCATTGCACCATAGTTTATCTTGAGAAAAGGGTCTAGACTCTTCAGGAATTTGTTAGGAATATAGTAAAACAGATTTAATTCTGGTCCTTTTATCATTTTTTCTCCAGTAATTTTGCCAGTGTTGCCAATTCTCAGGTCACTTTAGATGGGAATTGGGGCTACTCTGTTTTGAATAAGAGAGGAAAAGAAGCTATAATAACTATAGCTTGACCTTATCAGAAGGAGGAGAGATGAAGACTTATTACTGACTACACTAGCAGAAGGATGAGATGTAGGGCTTAGGGGGAGAGAATTGGGAATTTGAGATCCCCATAATTCTTGACAAAGTCAGAACCTTCATTCTAAGTAGAATTAGGTAATATCTAATGGGTACAGGTATAATTTTCCAATGAGAAAGGTTATATAATTGATAGCAAAGAAATCTATCACAAGGGTAGAAATAATACTAACAAACCAAATCAGTATTCACACAGAAGTTCTGCCATCAAGACTTCTGGCCCTAGGTATGGTGACAAATATCTGTATTTTCTCTAGTTGGGGGAAGCTAAGGTTGTTGAGTTGCTTGAACTTGAGAATTCTAAACTTCAGTATTGCTAAAGTTAATAGAGTATTCACTAAATCTATTTTTAAGGAGTCTTAGGAGTAGAGAGGCAACAAGCTGCCAAGGATGGGTTGGGAAGAACCAGTTCAAGTCAGGAAAAATAAAGAATATCAAAACTTCAGTGTTGATCATCACTGGGATTAGACCTATGAGTAGCTACTGTCCTAGGTGAGGTAGGAGAACCAGTCTTCTAGTAGAGGCAGAAGGCTCTTGTTTTATCTACAAGAAGTAAAGATTGTAGGTTTTGACTAGTAATTTTTTCCCAGCCAGCAATTTTTTAACCTTATTTTTAAGTAGTTGTCCAATATCTTAATAAAACAGAACTGCTTTCTCACTAAGTTTTTAATAGAAGAATTTATCAAGGGTTTTGTAAATATTCTATTTAAGATGTTTCTAGTTCAATATAATGTTGTTATTATTCAGTTGTGTTCAACTCTTTGTGACCCTATAAACTATACTTTTCCTTGGGTTTTCTTGGCAAAGGTACTTGGGATATTTTGCCATTTTCTTCTCCAGTGGATTAAGGCAAACAGAGGTTAAGTGACTTTCTTGGTGTCACAAAGCTAATAAATGTCTGAGGTCTGAATTTAGCTGAGGTCTTCCTGACTCCAGACTGTGCTTTATCCATTGAGTCATCTAGCAGTTCAATAAAATATCAATTCCACAAACATTAATTCTCTCGCTTGACAAATGGTCATCCAACATCTGTTTAAAGAGTTCAAAGGTATGGAAAATCATTAACTTTTAGGCAGTTAAATCTACTTTTTGGGTAATTTTAATTACTAGATTTTTTTACCTAACATAGATTAAATTTTCCTCTTTATAGTTTTTCCTTATTACATCTGCATTCTGTGATTAAAAAAAATAGAATACCCCTTATAATGACAGTCTTTCAAATATCTGAAGAGAGTTATCACTCCCTTCTCTCTTCATACTCCCACCATGTCTTCTTCATGCTAAATGTCCTTAATTCTTTTAACTATTTCTTAAATAATATGGAATTAAGTTGTTTCAATATCCAGAATACTCTCCTCTGGACATTCCCAAACATATCAATGTCCTTCTTAAAGAATGGTGCCAGAATCAATTGTTGTTGTTGTTCAGTCATTTTTCAGTCATGACTGACTTTGTGACGCCATTCAGAGTTTCCTTGGCCAGGGTACTGGAATGGTTTGCCATCTCCTTCTCCAATTCAATTTTTTTTCATTTTTTTTAGTTTAGTTTTTTTTTTTTTGCAAGGCAATGGGGTTAAGTGGCTTGCCCAAGGCCACACAGGTAATTATTAAATGTCTGAGACTGGATTTGAACTCAGGTACTCCTGACTCCAGGGCCAGTGCTCTATCCACTGCATCACCTAGCCTCCCCTCTAATTCCTTTTTTACAGATGAGGTCAGATTTGAATTCAGGTCTTCCTGATTCTAGGACTATGCTCTATCCACTGAACCACCTAGCTACCCAAATGAGAGCTAGTTAGAACAGAGGATAGTAGAGCTGTCCCATCTCTTCACCTGAAAAGTATTTTTTAATTCTGACAAAAATTGTTGTAAGATTTAGAGAATATTGTATGTTGTAACCTGCTCACAGGGAACATCTATATCCCCATTACCCTCTCAGTGATTTTTAATTTTCCAGATATATAAAGTGTTCTACTCACAGTCATACAACATTAGTATAATATCTTTTACTAGTACTTTAAATTAGTTTAAAATTAGTTTTTATCTTTTGTCTTTTTTTTACAAATGAATTTCTCCCAGTAGCACCCCCCATCAGAGAAAGTCATGTCAAATAGCAAATAATATAAAAATTATAAAAATCAGAAGAGAACAATCAGCAAAACTGATCAATACTTTGAAATATTTGAAAATGTATATATAGAATGGATCACATTGTTGGCACTCATACCTCTGGAAAGTACTGGGTAGGGTATAGATAATGAAATATTCACTTTGATTATTTTGTGATAGTTATTTCCATTTATGTTGTTGAAATCATGTATATATATTTTTTGACTTTGTTAACTTTACTCATTCCCTACCCCTTGATCAAATATATATTGAGAAATAGTTTTGGGTTTCTGTTCCTTCTCTCTCTCTCTCTCTCTCTCTCTCTCTCTCTCTCTCTCTCACACACACACACATACACCCACACACAGAAAACACATTCATTAGTTTTTTAATATATCTTGGATACCAGAACCTTGTATAAAATATTTGATAAGAAAATATTCCCCTCCACATCCTATTTGACTCCTTTCCTTCTTATTCTAGGCACATTTATTTTGTCTATGTAGAAGTTTTTCATTTGCAAGTAATGTTATCAGTTTTATAATTACTTTTATCCCTTTTTCAATTAAGAATATCTTTCCTGACAACAACTGTGAAAAGATGTATGGTCAGTTTCTCTTCAGACTTTTTTTTTAATGGCATGATATAAAGGTCATATATTTATTTTGAATAATCATCTAAAACCTTAATTTCTGCCCCATTATTTTTGAATTTCCCCATATTTTTAAAAATTAAAATGATTTCTTAAGTAGTAGAAAGAGCTCCGCTTTATCAAACTTTGGATTATTAAGTTCCATTGTTTCTTGTTCTCTCTTGAACAAGTTTGTTCCACTTAGTTATTTTATTTTTTAACCATGATGACTATCACCTAATGTAATTTTTGTTCTGAAAGTATTATTTTCTCTTTAAGTATTTGCATGCTTTGGTAGAGACACAGATATTTTATGAGTTTAATAGGTATTTTATAGGTATTTATATTTTTATAGGTATTTTATAGGTATTTATAGGTATTTTGAATGGGCTTTCCATTTTTATTATTGCCTTTCAGATTTTGTTATAATAATGTAGAAATACTTTAGTTTTTGTGGGCTCATTTTTTATATAGCATCTTTGCTGCAACTATTGTCTGAGTTAGTAACTTTTTTGTTTCCTGATGATTTTCTAAGTAATTATCCATTTTTATCAGTTTTAAGAATAATTTATTTTTATCAGTCATGTCTTAATTTCTTTTTCTGACATTGTTATTGTTAGCATTCTTAATAACATATAAAATAATAAAGCAGTGAGCCTCCTTGCTTGCTCCTACATTTCTTGGGAAAGTTTCTATATTCTACCCAGTTGGAAGAAATTTGAGTTCAATTAAAGAACTTTGCAATTTCCCAAAGGAAAGCTTGATTTTTTTTTGTAAATTTATTTAATTCTGGGCACAAATTATTAAACCATTTGCAATACCTATCTGAAATATATGTTATATTTGATATGCATATATATGTTCACGTGTTTACACACACATGTATAAACACACAAGAAGACACAAATGCATACACTAATGCACACACACATACACAAGTATGTCTTTCTACAAACTAATTTAATGCATAAAGGTCAAGAAGATAAGGGATAATGTTTGTCTTTATTTTTGAAAAAAGATAATTGGCTAAGTGAGGGGCAATCTTCTTATCAAATATCTCAACTATTTGACAGACAAGCATGTCTCAAATATATATATATATATATATATATATGAACTATATATATCTCTAATATATATATGGACAATGTGCACATGTGTGCATGTGTTTTTATGTTGTATAGGTATAGCTATATGCATATATATATTTATAAATATTACCAAAAGTAATATGCACAATATGTATACTGAATAATAGACAATAAATTTTTCATTATGTGTATAATATGGTCAGAATCATAATATGACTCTTATTTTATTTTTTCTTCGTATCAAGTTGAGCTAAACTCTTGCTTGACTAAAGATTTTATTTTGAAAGCTCTACATGCACTATGCTAATTAAGTCCTAGAAGTACAAATACTATAGAGTTAAAAAAGAAAGAAAATCCCTTCCCTCAAGGAGTTTATATTCTAATAGAGAAAGAGAACCCCAAAAGGAAACCCCTCCAAATGGAGGGTAGAGGAGAAGGTATCCACAGACAACATGGAGGCTAAATCCAGAGTCAGGAGCTGAGCAAGGAGAGGAGTAGTGAGTGGCTGGCCTTGATATCTTCCCAAATTGGAGTATCCTAAGAGACACTCATCAATGGTAAGAGTGGGACACTTGAACAGTGAAGGACATTGAGACATGGTGGTTAAGTCTGGAGACTTGAAGAAATTGATATAATGTCTTCTCCAAATTGGTGTTTAAAGAAGATTTTATTTATCAAAGGGAATGTCTTTTCAACTTGACTCTCAGATCTTTTTATGTTTTATTTTGCTTGATGTTAATGACCAAAGGATAATTCAGGAAACTTATCTTTGTGGTGTTATCTTTCTAGGAATCACATTTTTAATGAATGCATTAGACACTCCATGTCCCATCTCTCCTAGATGGCAATGCTTTTCTCCCAAGCCTGGAATGCTCTTCTCTCACTTCTGCTTCTTAGTTTCTTTTAGATTCAATTCAAACTCAAGCTTTTGCAGATGGTTTTTTTCATCCTGACAGGGGCTAATGCACTTTTCATTTCAGATGACTTTTCATCTATTCTGTATATATGATATATATATGATATATATATATATATATATATATATATATATATATATACCTATTATTTACTTTTTTTCTTCCTCCTTCCATTACAGTCCTTGAGGCGAGAGAGTATTTTTGTCTTTCATCATATGCCCAGTATGGAGACAATATATTAAACACAAGAGTATTTAACTAGTAATGTTGGATTATATTTCCAAATTCTCCAGGAGAGTTGTATCTCATTAATAGTGTTTTAGTGTCTCTATCCTCTGAAATTCCCTTCAGTAATTATCATTTCACTCTTTTGAGATCTTTGACAATTTGATGGTTGCAGGCAAATTTTAATTTCTTTTTGTTAATGATTCAGAATTTATATTTTAATATAGGTCTTGATATTTGTATTTCTTAATGTGAAAACTCTCTAATACCATCTGAGCATTTTTCTGTTGGGGAATGGCTTTTGTTCTCTGTTTCCTTTGTTTCTTGGATATGAAATCTAAGTGAAATCTACTGCAAAGCTTTTTCCAAGTTAATTTACAAAAGCTATATATTAGAGAAGCATATTATTAAACAAAGATTTTTCTAAGTTAATTTATAAAAAAAACCCATTTATTAGGGGAACAAGTGTTAAATTACTTGTTGCTTATTTAACTGCTTATAGGTGTGATTATGGAAGTTGAGGGTATTAAACATTTCTTTTGTGCAGAGTATATAAGTAGTTGTCTTCACTGTGTTTTGAGCACCTTTCTTTTCCAGTGGGAATATTCTGAAAATGAGTTAAACATAACTTTTAAAATGGTTTTTCCATGAAACTCTGAGATTGGGGAGAGGAAAAGCCAAAGACTGTTAGAAGAGGAGTATAGATCATTTTGGGGATGGGCAAGCTTCCCCAGGACTGAACCAAATCCCTGAATATGTGAGATTCCAAGGAAAAGAAGCCTCCTTGCTGGAACTAGAGAGATCAGTGACCTAATTTCCTAGACTCAGCATTGGTTTTAATTATTACATACTTATGAAGAAACTGAAGTCTAGAGGGGTTAAATGACTTGCCCATGGTCTCATAGATGGTTTTCAGGGAAAAATTCAGTCCAGAACCAGTTACTCCAAATTCATTTTTTTTCTCATTTATTTTTCTTTTTATTTCTTTTTTTTGCAAGGCAATGGGGTTAAATTACTTGCCCAAGGTTACACAGCTAGGTAATTATTAAGTGTTTGAGGTCAAATTTGAACTCAGGTCCTCCTGACTCCAGGGCTGTTGCTCTATCCACTGTGCCACCTAGCTGTTCCCATTTTTTTTCTAACATGCTTCACAGGACATAATCTTTGCAATTGAGAAGGCAGCATCAGAAGTAAATTGTGCCATTTATTCATGTATCATGGCCATATATATTTCATACATGTATGTTTCTTCTCATACTACTAATATGGATAACTTTGAGAAATGTTAAACCTCTATAGAATGGCTAGAAACTATTATTTTTCTATTCTTTTAGTCAGATGTCTTTAATGTAGAACTCATGTGTTACTCACTTGGTTGTTAAAAGAAACAGACACACTGATGACTTTTGAGTTGATGTTGAATGAGACTCATAACATGTCTTGAACCTGAAGCTATGATTCAGATCTTGTGACATCACCTACAGAAATAATAGCTTATGTGTTTTATAATACCAAACATATTAGAATATTTAGTGTCAATCAATGCCTATTTGAAAAGTAATATTTGATTAGTACTTTCACCAGGCTTCTGAAGAGAAATAGAGAGATTGCATTAAAATTTCAACCAAACCTAACTGAAATTTTCATGAACATTGACACAATTTCTAAAACAGAGTTTACACAGCCCTAGCACTGAATTCGTCCTTTAATCCTTCCTTTTAAATCATGAGAAAAAAAGAGAGAAAAGTGCTTTGGAAAATTAGGAAATAATGAAGACTTTGCAAAAATAGCTACTGTTGAAATTCAGGTATGAGAAACTTGGATAATTTGAACAAAATAAAATTAGTGGATCCAGATGGTATTGAATACGGTGCAAAGTCTGAATTAACTAAAGAAATTATTGAACCACTGAAGATTATTTTTGAAAAGTCCTAAAATAGAGACCTGAAAAAGAGGCATGAGAGATCAGAAGTGGGGGGCAGTGTTTCAGAGAAGACAGAGCAACCCTGGCAATTATACTAAGTGCATAATTTCTTTTAATTTCAAATAAAATACAAAGAAAAATAGGTCAAGAGCCTAGTGTTTCATGAGAGGAAGAGAAATAAGAATCATAGTTATGCTTAATTTTTAGTTAAGATAGCCTTCTTTTCCAAAACTGATCTACCTGTGTTCCCTACCTATTCTTTTCCTGGACCTTGTACACATCTCTCCCTTTATTAATGTCATCCTTTCCACAAGCTTTTCCTTTGTCTATTAACATGGAAAAGTGTTTATAATTTTGAAAAAACAAAATATATTATAACTTCATCCTGTTGCCTCCTCAAGTTACTATGTTATTTCTTCTACTACACTGCAAGTGACCTACATATGCTAGTCATATTTACTGAGTACTTTCTTCCTACTGCAATATGGCTTTTGGATTAACCACTTTAATGAGAATACATCTTGAAAAACAGTCCTTATGGTGTCAAATCTTAGACATTGGATACACTTTACAAAACCTCAATTTTCATTGGCAAGTCAGTGCTCAGAGCTAGTCTCCTAATCCCAATAGAGTTTCAGCCTGTCACTAAGAGACTGGAAGGGAATTATTTAGTATTATAGCTCATAAGTTCTCATAGGTGTGCTTCCTCTCATGATTATCAATTGATATCAAATTTATAGCTCTTAGAAAGTATATTTTCTAAGGTAGTATAATAAGGACAGTTGATGCAAAACATTTCCCTGCTAAACCTTACTGGGAAAGTGGTTTCAAACTTAAAGAGCATATTTATGAAAGGAGTAACCACTCCTAGAAGTTATTTTGCTAGAGTTATCAAATTATTCTCCTTAGATGTAGGTTAGCTTTTCTGTAGTGGGCTCATTTTTGAATCAGGGTTAGCCTGTCTTGGCTCTCAGTTATTTTAGAGACACTGCTAGCATGTTGATGGGAAGATGATATTTCTAAAATCCTTTTGATTCTTTGAAACTCCTAAGGTACTCCTCTGACCCGAATAGAAGTGGGTAGGGTGCTTCAGCTGAGGCCAGGGTGTTCTTTCCTCTTCACTTCCAAGTTACTTCTTTTCAGATTTGGCTTTCTTTTTCTATTCAGACTCTCATATCTCAGCCATTTTTTGTTAAGTCTTATCAAATCTGAATTATCTTTCTTCTTGGTAGAGAAAGCAGAAGCAAAAACGGAATTCATTACTGGTGACATGAATTGATTAACTGAAGAAGCTAAGTAGGTGTCTTCCTCAGTTATCTTGGCTTTCAATTCCTCTTAACTCCCTTTACTAACCAACTAGATGATACATTAGTTCCTAGAAAAATTCATCTAAATAAAAAGCATTGAAAAATAAGAGACAAGAATGATTCACCCATTATATAGAGGGCACATTTCTCTGGGTTACCACATGGGAGAAGAAACATACTTGTGTGAAATACATGTGGTTAGGGAATATTAATAGTTGGCACAAATCACAATATCTCTGAGTCAAGGTGCTATTAATTCTTAATTGATTAGTTCAATAGATGAATGATCTCACCTAATAAAGGTAGTTACTTTTAAATGGCATGGGTTAAATAATGTACTTACTCTGTTACAAATGAAAAAAGATCAGAGAGCCCTTCTAAATTAAACAGTGTAATTGAATTGTTTCTGCCACCTTTAGTAAACCAGTCAATATAAATTAATTACTTTGTGCCAGGTACTCTGTTGAGGATATTAAGAAAGGAAAAAACATAACCCTTGTCATCAAGGAGATCATTTTCTAATGAAGAGACAGTATCAAATAACCAAGAGCATAAAAAAAATAGAGAGTGAATGGAGGGATCCAGATATGAGGTTTATTGAGAATGAACTTTGGAAGGTTGGAATTGAGTTAGCTAGGTGTCCTTTTGAGAATCCCCTTAGTTAACTTTCAATTCTTTACTAGCCACTTTTTTTTTTGCTCAATGCTTTCCAATCTGAACATTCTCCTTAGTAGAGAAAGCAGAAGCAAAATAGTTTATTTCTGGTGACATGAATTTATTGAGAGAATCTAACATCATTTTGACCACTTCAATTATATTGACTTTCATTTCCCTCACTATTTTTTTTTATCCTTTCTAGTCTGCTTTTATCATTCTCTTGGGTAGAGAAAAAAAGCAGAATATAGAAGTTCAGTCTTCTTTATATCATACTATTGTATTCTCATTCATGCTAACATATTTCCTTTGTTCCTCTTCTTTAATGTGGCTTTTGGCTTCATCATGGTTAAGAAAACAACTTTTATATTTTTTTTAGGTTTTTTTTTTTTTGCAAGGCCAACGGGGTTAAGTGGCTTGCCCAAGGCCACACAGCTAGGTAATTATTAAGTGTCTGAGAACAGATTTGAACTCAGGTACTCCTGACTCCAGGGCCGGTGCTTTATCCACTATGCCACCTAGCTGCCCCTAACTTTTATAATTATTAATATTTATCATAAGGTTTAAGCAATATTGGGCTTTAGCTTTGCTGATACTATTCTTTTGTATTTATCCCTAAATGCTTGTCCTTCCTTACATCTTAGACATGCTTTTTTTTGAATTATAAATATTTTATTTATTTTGAGTTTTACAATTTTTTTCTCAATCTTACTTCCCTCCCCCACCCCCCCCACAGAAGACAATTTGCCAGTCTTTACAATGTTTCCATGGTATGCATTGATACAAATTGAATGTGATGAGGGAGAAATCATATCCTTAAGGAAGAAACATGAAGTATAAGAGATAGCAAGATCAGAAAATAAAATATCAGTTTTTTTTCTAAATTTAATAGTCCTTGGTCTTTGTTCAAACTCCACAGTTCTTTCTCTGGATACAGATGGTATTCTCCATTGCAGAGAGACCCAAATCATCCCTGATTGCTGCACTGATGGAATGAGTGAGTCTATCAAGGTTGATCATCACCCCCATGTTGCTGTTAGGGTGTACAATGTTTTTCTGGTTCTGCTCATCTCACTCAGCATCAGTTCATGCAAATCCCTCCAGGCTTCCCTGAATTCCCATCCCTCCTGGTTTCTAATAGAACAATAGTGTTCCATGACATACATATACCACAGTTTGTTAAGCTATTCCCCAATTGAAGGACGTTTACTTGATCTCCAATTCTTTGCCACCACAAGCAGGGCTGCTATGAATAATTTTCAGGGTATAGACCCAGTAGTAGTATTGTTGTATCAAAGGGTATGCACGTTTTTGTTGTCCTTTGGGTGTAGTTCCAAATTGCTTTCCAGAAAGGTTGGATGAGTTCACAGCTCCACCATTAGACATGCCTTTTAAGAAATCTGAATTAATCAGCAACCAATTAATAACCATACTAATCTTTTTGGATACGCTTTTAAATTTTCCTCATTTTTGTTTCAATTACAATGACATCTCAAAATTTTTATTTTTGAAAGTCCTTTATGTATCTTGAACCAATTTCCCTTTGTTAACTTATTCAATTTCTGAATTCTTGCAAATAAACTCTTCTAAAGTCTGGAGTATGTTTCAGATTATGACAGTTTTATTCTCTTTTCCACAAACCCTAATTTTCCACTGAACATATTTCCTAATGTCCTCATCAACTTACTTTTACTAACCAGTTTTTTAAAAATCAAATAGAACCAAGTTTAGAGTAATAGTGACCATTATCATTTTCTTCCCATTCTGAAAGGTAGCTATATTAAGAGATTGCAACAAGTAGTTACCACAAGAAAAAAAGTTGATTTGAAATTAGGAAAATAAAATAACTGAAGTATCTTCTCCAGGGCTACTTCTTCAACTCTCACTCTCATTATCAGACCACATTCTTAAGGACTGGAGTTTCTAGTATTCATACTCATGAACTATCAGCCTCAAATGGGCTTTTTACAAAGCTGTAATTAATGTGCTGTATTAAGAAAAGTTGGTACAATATATATTCCACAAAGCTTGAAGATACTCTCCTCCAAATACATATTGTATCTAAGTGAAATGTAACTTTAACTTAAAGGAAGAAGCTAGTGAAACATGTGTAGAGAACATATGTGGTTAATGAGTAAACATACAACTCCTGCTTTCTGGAATTGTATGTGTGTGTGTGTGTGTGTGTGTGTGTGTGTGTGTGTGTATCTGTGTGTGTGCTAGCCATGATTATATTATTGATCTAAGAATTTATCTTTCTGCATCAATTTGTTTCTATATTTGTTCATGACCATCTATAGTTATCCTCAACAGTTTCTTTCCATGAATTGTCCACTTCTGGGCTTCTGGTTTGTTCTCTCTAATGATATGGTTAAATAGTGGAATTGTAATGCTCATTCTGGACTCATTTTCTCTACCTCCCCATTGTTTCTATTTGATACAGGATCTAAGATCTGCCTCATCAAGGAATTTCTGAACTTGAAAATTCCTGGAGCCCAATTACTTCAGTGTTGTCGTGATTCAATGCTAAATCTATATCAGATTTTACAGTCATTTTTTAAAAAAGTTGTCTATCACACCAATATTTTCCTAACATAACCAGAGATTTGACACCTCTTAAAAAAGAGAAAACTCAGCCCAATGTAATTATCAGTCTTTAAAAATTCTGAAGAACTTTTCAGGGTTCATCCAGGCTTTTGTTATACATGTCAAGCTCTTTACTCTCTTACATAGGTCCTAGGTTTAGCCTTAGAATTCAGCTAGATGAACTTCCAGTATACGCAGTATGGCAATTCTGATGCTCCCTTCCTCTTTCCTTCCAAAAGTAGACAGCTGTTTTATTATTTACTTTATATAGGAAGTAAAGTAAGGGAAAATCCCTGAGCACTATTTCCTGGTAAAAATAGTTGCCATATCTTATCTCCTAGCCTTAAACTGCATTCTATTGTAGTATGGTGATAAATATTCCTCCCCTTTCCATAGAAGTTAAAGGTTTGACTTTTATCACTGTGAGGCAGCATGGTATAGTAGAAAGAATAATTGAAACTGAACACACAACCTAAAATCATATCTTGTACTTATTACCTGTGTGATATTGGGCAAATCACTTCTCTGGGACTCAATTTCCTTATGTATAAAATTAGGGGGTAATACTAGATGACCTCTAGGGTCTCTTCTAGTTCAAAATTTATGAACCTATGATACTATATTCTTTCTTTCCAATTAATACAAAGATGATATTTACCTGGTTATCTCTGTCCCTAATAGAAAAGATGTTGATTTAAAAGAGAATTTCCACCGACTGAGGTGTTGTGGCCTATTTGTATAGCTAATAGGTGAATTCTGCCAAATGATAAAAGCAGAGCACTGAGATATAAGCTTGAAATGCTGTGTGTGTGTGTGTGTGTGTGTGTGTGTGTGTGTGTGTGTGTGTGTGTGAAAATTTTCCATTTCTCAATGTTGCTTAAAGAACTTAAAAAGAAATAATTAATAGTTGTATGTCCTAGACAATTCTCAAGGACCTGTGTCCTTACTCTTTTCATAGGTTAAATTGTTAAGATATTCCCAGGAGGGTAAATTCATTTCTTTTACTATCTAGATAAAGAATTGAGTATTCTGTGCTTTTTTTAAGCACCCAATTTTACATTAATATGATCATAAGTTTATGCCATGCTAGAACACCAGAGCTGATGCTTCATTTATTACTTCCTACCTGATACATTAGATGTTCAATTCTGTTAATGAATGGAGAATCATAACGCCCAGAAATGATTGCTCATTTTTTGAAGCTTTTTTACTGCAGTACTATTCAATCTTTTTCTGAACTATTTTAGGCTTATTAGTAACTTGTTAATAGCTTTCTGCAGATGATGTAAATCTTAGAAAAGAGTAATGGTAGTCCATTTAAAAGTTTTTGTGTTATGTCTTCCTACATCCATCAAAAGTGGACATCCTTGTGACAGATATAATGAGAAGACTTGTTGTATAAATGCTTTATCTATTCAGTTTGACTTTCTGATGAGTTCAGGCTGGGTCTGCAGGATATTGCCAATCATAAGACTTATACTGTTCTATGCATTTAATTTCTCATTTGAGTCTGATGACAACCTTGTGGGGTGACACAGGCATTATCCTCATTTCCAGCTGAGGAAACTGAGATACAGAATATTAAAGTCATGCTCATGATCATACAGCTAACAAGCCATGTCAGATGTGGCATTTGTAACCTATCTTTTTTTCCTCTCTCCATGCCCCTTCTTGACCCAAAGGAGCAATATTCTGCTCTTTTGCTCTTTTTCATACACTACACACACACACACACACACACACACACACACACACACACACACACAAACAAAATTTCCTTCTGCTCATTCACAGATGAAGAAAGTGAGGCAAATAAAGTTTAGTAACTTATGCAGGGTCACATAGCTAGTAAATAAATGAGATCAGATTTGAGCTCAGGAAGATTTTTCTTCTGACTCTAGGTCTGGCATTCTATCTACTGCACCATTTAGTCACCCCTAGCTGCCCCTTTTATTTAGAGCTCATAGTTGTTATTTCATTTGATAATTCACAGTCTACCTACGATATTTATTTGATATTCAGAGCAGGACTTGGTGGAGGGAGGGTGAAGGGGAGAGTGTAGTTATAGTTCCTTCATTTTACATTTAATAATAATAATGGTAAGGATTTTCTAACATACAACTTCATATCAAGAGTATGTTTTTGGTTCATGAAACAATTTAGCTCAATCTTCTGCAACAATAGCAATGATTGTATTGTGTCTTTGCAAGTCTGGAAGGCTATTTATCAAGCACATATTAAAGAAAAGAATTTGGGATATATAGTTAGAGATTAGAAAGACAATATTATACCATTATATCTGGAAGGGATTTTAGATGCTTGTATCCTCAACATTTTTTTCTGACAGATTCATTAATGTGGGGAATAGGCTGAAAATTTTTTATCATTAGTCAAATAGTTATCTGGAAAAAAAAAAAAAAACTATGATTCAGCCTATGATAGAGGGAGTTTAAAAGATAGATTTGATCTTAGCTTGGAAATTCTTGTGTATGAGGATTTACTTAACATTCATTATGACTAATGAACCCCCAAAGTTACCTAATGAGAAGGGCTTTATAATCACTGGATTCCTCTTCTTAGGAGGTAGCTACAATTACAATTACAATTAGTCATTCTGAAGAGATACTAGGTGATGGTAACTGGGAGAAGCTTAAATGACACAAGATCAATGGAAACCTATGGCTGCCAGACTGTGACAGCAACACTGAGCAGAGCCCACATGAGAATAGCAAAAACAATGATTGGCAGAGACTATACCTGAGAAATATATTACCTACCTCGGATAGAGGAATTAAGTCCAAAGGCAGAGGGATGGCATAACTAAAATATATAGGTCATCCTGTGGCATCAGAAGCATGAATTACTCTTTTATAACTATGTCCTGACCACATATACTCCCTACATGAGAACTCTTCAACATTTATTCCCTTTGTGGGTTCACTTTTCTTTTCTGTGTCCTTGGACCTGTTTTCTTTTCCTTCTATACCATTTTACTTTATTATCTCATCAGCTTTCATGGAATCAATTTCCATCTCTGTGCTGAGGATTTTTAGATTTGTCCAACCTTTACCTCTTTTACAACCTTCAGTCTTTCATTGTCAACCATTTTTCCAATATCTCAAACTGAATGTCCTATAGATGTCATAAACTCAACATATTTAGAACTGCTAATTTTTTCCTTCCTCAAAACCCTTCCCTCTTCCTAATTTCCTTATTATTGTTGAAGATAGCACCATCCTTCCATTGAACTTGGAACACAACTGTGGTGTCATCCTTGATCTCCAATCTTTCTCTTGCCTCACCCTCAAACACAATGTTGCCAAGATCTATTGATTCTACCTTTGTAACATCTTTCTCATAAGCTTCTTCCTCTTCTCTGATAGTGTCTCTACCCTGATACAGAACATCACCACTGTATGCCGAACTATTGAAATAGACTGCCAATTGATTTCCTTGCTACAGGCTTTTGCCCTCCAGTCCATCTTCCACTTAGCTATCAAAATGATCTTTCTAAATCATAGGTATGACCATATCAACCACCCACCTAATAAACTCTGGTGACTGGTGTTTGTTCAAAATCCTTTTTAACTTGAACCTCAGCTTTTTAAAAATCTTTTTACATCTTATACTCATCATTCTCTATAATCCTGAAACACTTACCTCCCTGATATTCTTGACACAAAATAATCTACTTCCCAATTCTAGGCATTTTCACCATTGGTTCTCATTTCTAGAACTATCTCCCTCCTAATCTCTGCTTCCTGGCTAATCTGCATTTCTTCAAGTCTTAGTTAAACCCTATTTTCTGCATTTCAGCTAAATCCTATCTTCTCATCTCATATAATGTCTTCCCTCTATTGATTACTTCCTATTTATTCTGAATTTATCTTGTTTCTGAATAGTCATTTAAATGCTGTAATCTTCTGGAGTGCAAGGAAGGGATAGCCCATCCCCCCCCCCTTTGTATTCCCACTACTGGCACATAGGAGGCACTTAATAAATGTGTCTTGACTTATTAATTTTTAGGAATAAGTCTATCTTATGTCCTGGTTCTGAATGTATTGGTAATCCATGTAGAGTCTATATGGTAAGTTCATTTAATTAACCAGAAAACTCCATTCACCAACTGTTCATGATAAACAGGAGTTTGCTGTAGTTCCTTTTCATTCTAGAATAAACACCAATTACCATAATACCCATTGTCTCAAGAAGTTCTGTTCTTGGATATACAACATCTGGTTTTAACCAATTATAGAAAGATATATGTAATGTTAGTTGGCAGAGGAAAATATTTGCAATAACTGCCAATTATTGTGTCTTTATTCATTCTAAAACAGGACACTGATTGCCAATTCTCAAGATTGTATTGGTGTCTCAATATCTCTTCCTTTGTTTTCCTGTAGATCCAAGTATAAGTTCTGTATAGCATGGGAGAGAGACAGCATGGCATACTTGATAAAAGTGTATAAAAGTGACCTTATGATAAGGAAAGTCTGAAAATCAAGATCTTTTTCTGATTCATATTGAATGAATACCCTTCTTGATGTCATATGGACAGTGTGGTATAGGACTTGGAGTAAGAAGATTTGGGTTTGAGTCCTATTTTGGAACTAACTAAGTCAACCTCCATAAATAACAATCTTTTGGAGTTTAATTTCCTCCCCTATAAATGAGGAGTTTTGTACTCTATGATGTGAGATCTGTACTCTATTCAGTTCTAAATTGATGATCCTATAGCTTAATCATTCAATGCCTCAGGTAACTTCCCAAAACTTTAGCAGTCAGTCAATAGATATTTTTTAAGCATTTACTATATGACAGGAACTATATTAATCTACATTAGTAAAGTTGCCCACAATTATGAAACTATAGGTCTGGTCTAAAAGATAAACAAACAAACATCAAGGTAAGATTTTTTCTTTTTAAATTCTATTTAAAGTAATATATTTTGCACTCATTGAGGACTGGTTAATGAATGCCTACTGTATATATCTTACAAAATGGCACATCATGTTGTTCTTGGGGATACAATTTTTGTCAATCAAAAGCATTTGTTTAAGCACTATTTATTATTTATTAAACTACAGGGCTGGGTTATATGGTAAGCAGTGGGGTTGCAAAGTCAAAAATGGAACAATCAATCTCAAAGTTTATTCTCCTTTGTGAAGAAAAAAGAAAAAAGAATGATCTTTCATCTGACTGACCCAAAGAACCATTTTCAAAATCCCATTTGATGGATTGACTGGTTGCTTTACTCTTAAGGGAGCTCAAAGATGAACTAAAGAGAAAGCCTGGTGGTATTATTCGTATTCATTCATAACCAATTAGGAAGCTTCTTCCTCCACCCCCCCCCCCACCCCCGCCCCTGACTAAATCAGATACTTATGAGCCTGGGCAAGACACAACTCTGTTTACCTTAGTCTTTTCATCTATCAAAGGAGTTAGAGAAGGAAATGGCAAACCACTCTGGTATCTTTGTCCAAAAAAAACTCCAAATGGGGTCATGAAGAGACAGATATGACTGAAATGACTGAACAACACTAAAAGAGAATCAAGGTCAAAATAGTACTTGTAAAGCAGTGGTGATCAGAATTAGAAAAAAAATAATAATAATAGCAATAGACATTTATATTATCTTTTATGTGATTAAGGTACTTACATATATTATCTTATCTGAACTTTAATCAACTTTGTTAGATGGGTACATTATAAGCTATATTTTATATAAAAATAGACAAACCCAGAGAACTTAAATAATTTATAGACTGTTAGCCACTATCAAAGGTGGGTTTTTAACTCTAGCTTTCCTAACTCCAAGTAACTTTTATTCCATGCCCAGACAGGTAATTGGAATATTGCTTAATATTTTATCTACATTATTCTCAGTAAGCATCTTTTCTATCTATGTCATAAGGATCTATCCCACAAAATTGCATCCCCCTCCCCAATCCCCACCCAAATGACTATCTAATACTTAATCTCCACAAAGTAGTTCTGGATTTGACTCCAAGGCTCATTTAATATGCATCAATAAAACTAGGTATATACAGATTGTCAGAAATTATATTTCAGTAAAGAGACAGAATAATGTGATGGGTTCAAATCTCACCTTTGAAACTTGGAAGTTGTGTAAACCCAGGTAAGTCACTTAACTTCTACCAAACTCAGGAACCTCCCTTCAAATCATAAATGAATTGCCATTTATAGTATTTTAGAGTATTTTTTTCCTTTTGCAATAGCAGTTCTCCATGCTTCTAAAATCATAGATCCTTTATATATTTGAGTGTGTTTCAATAACCAAAGACTTAAAACTTGGTACAAAATGTATTTGCATATACTTATAATTTCTAGGGGACTGGCATTTTGGAAGGACAATTTTAGTTGAAGGTTTCACTGTGACCTGCAATCAAACTGATCATCCATTTTATTAGACAATAAAAATCTAAGTTTCAGAGAGACATTATAAAAAAGAAAAAGCGGGTACAAAAGTGACAACTTTGAAACAAGAAACCTTAGAAAAATCCCTGTTAAGAAAAGAAACGTTTTCTAAAAGGCATATTTTAGCTGCTGACTTTTAAAAGTGAGATGCACTGTGTTTGAGTTTAAAGCAAAACATCTGTTCTTTTTTTTCCCAAAGAATTCTATCTTTGTCCCTGCTATAGACAATTCTACCATTTCTTTAGCTTTCAGAGCATGGATAATGAATTGAGGTGCACATGGGAGTTATGTTTGAAACTTTGTGCCATTCCTTCTATCTATGTTGAGGCACAATATAATATGCTTCACAAAATTCTAATAATTCTCTCCATCAAACTCCATCGCTTATGAATGAATTGATTGTATACTTGGTCTTTGTTGGTTAGCAACTAGGCCATATGCTTCTGGGCTCTGTGTACATAGTTGGCAGCACAGTGTTATGGAAATCCCATTCACTAGGTGAAGTCATCTAAAATAATTACGTTTTGAGTAGAAGTTACAGTCACCAAAACTTGTTCTTATGAAGCAAAGATGCTATGAATTTCCCATTTGTTCATTTCTTCAGTCAGCTTACTACCATCTGCAAAGAGCTGGGTATGGTGTCTCACCCTACCTTGTATTTTTAAATGCAGGAAAGCTTTAATTAGATATAAATGAGTTTGATCAATGAATCATTAACTTCCATTAAACTTTAAGTAGATTGCCTGACCTGGCTATTTTAGCCTGAATTTAATCTGGGATAGGCCTGATAATTAGAGTTAAAGGGATGAAAGCTGGAGGCGATCCATCTCAATCTTTCACAGCAAATGGAGTTGAGTCAACTAATAAGGTAATTTTATAGCCTACTTCTAAGGACTGAAGTGTCCATCAAGTGCAATTTTCCTTTGAAAAAGAATCTTAGTGTAGTTTGCCATTTGGGGTTGTTATATTAATTGCCTGATGAGTGTTTCCAGGAAGCAGCATGATTTTGTAGAATTTTAGGTTTAGAATCAGATGACCTAAGATTAGACTCTTAACTCTTCATTTTCTCATCTTCAAAATGAAGAGATTGGCCTCTATGACCTTTGAGTCTGTCTACTGTTTTAAATTCAAGGACAATCTTATGATGAGGAGGTGTTCCCCCAAACTGATCCCATCCCCAAATCTTTGGTTCCTATTGGATTAATTTAAGATCTACATCTTTAGAGTTCACTTTGCAGCCTCAGTAAAAAGCCAGGCAATCATGATTACTGGTATTAAGGGAGCAGCTAAGCAGAGTATTTTTTGTCTTGACCTTTTGCATCTCCCTTCCCTCCTTATTGTTCCTTAAAAGTATCTAAGTTAACTTATATTAGGCTAACAATGATAGATTTTTGGGGAAGAAATTCATCACTAATATCTAACCTAACCAGGCAATATTAAGAAACATTCAAACTAAAAAGGTGACTTGGCTTATATTATTTTCACATCTATACTATTGTTTCATATCATTCATTGGTATTGATCTCAAAGTCAGTGGGATATATATGCATCAACAAAGATCTATCAGTGAAACAAATCTGGTGCTTTCTTTTGTAGGAAAGCTCCCAGCTTCCTCCATGTCCTAGGGCTAATTTTTCCTACTCTTTGAGGAGTTTTCAAGGGGTATTGATTTTTCACCTCTTGGAATCAATCTGAGAATTTAGAGAACTAAACAGTGTGGAAGGGCATTCTTTGTGCTACTAATAAGTATGTCCCCTTTCCCCCTATCATTTGTGATAGATAAGATTATTCCACCATTAATGTTCACATGTTTTAAAAAAAGAGGATATAATGAAAAAGCAGAAGTCTTTTTTCTTGGCATCAGAATGGATGATAGATGAATGTTAGGAAGGGAGGATAGTTATGAGATAGACTTTTACTTTACATAATAGATACTCCAAAAGTTTAATTCTTACCTATGCATAATATAATCTGGTTTTAAGTGCCTCAATTGCATATTAATAATGAAAAACCAGATTTCTACTTGGGAAAATTTGGGGGTTAAACTTTATTAGATGTGATCTTCTTGATTTTTAAAGCTTTTGACATTTTTTGCTTATTTAGGACATTGTAAATAGCATAGTGCTATGCACTAAGAGTTGACAAATATTTGTTGACTTTACAACTATTGTGCTTAACATGAGAATAATTACAGTGAAAGATATTTTTACAAATGTGCTTTAGGAGTTTGGCTTTATTGTTCTTTTTTACAAAAAACTTCTGAATTTTTTTAATTTTCAATTTTTAAAATATTTTAAGTGATGTTATTCCTATTTTATCTGTATTTGGTAAAAAAAAAAGATGTAATTTTATAAATTGGAAGAAAAATAAGGACTCTGGTAGAGATATAATCCAGTTTTAGAGCTTGAAATGATTATACAAATTTTAGTCACATTGAATGCTGGCATATAGAGTTGGATTTTGTTCTTCTGGTAGGGATTGAACTCAAACTCTTGAGTCCATACTCATTGTATGTGTGACCTTGACCTCTGTTTCTTCTTCTATAAAATAATGTGGATGAACTATACTTTATGGGGTCCATTGTAGTTCTATATCTTTGAACTTGCCATCTTACTAATCATAAATTCTCTGATGTTTAGAAAATATGGAAAATTTTCATCATTTCATCATTAGACAAATAACACTAATTCTTTTAAAGTAAAATTTAATTGATTTTCTTAATTTTATCATACCTAGTCTTTTTTCATTATATGACAGTTCTCTTTTTCCTCCTCCTTAAGTCCTGGTACTCTCCATGGTAATATAAAAAAATGGACAAAACTGAATGACATATTGAACTTATATGATGGCATATGGAGAATTTTTCTACTCATGGTCCCATATTTCTCTTTTTTTTAAGTACAAAGATTAACTTGTGAATTTTTACAATTTAATTTTAAGGTACAAGAAGAATATATAGATGTTTTGTGTATATTCCTAGATCTTGATATTATATCTACAACATTTGTGTACTTCTTCTCTACTACCTAAAAGGTTGTATCATAAAACTTAATTTAAAGTTACTCCTGAAAAGAAGGTAAGAGTAAGAAGTCCACTTTTTGTTCCTGTTGACAATATTAATTGACAACAATCACTATCAACAGTAACATGAACTAGCCTCTGGGGTTCCAGAAGTTCATTTCCAAGGAACACAGGACCCTTCTCTCAACTAGCAATATTCCAATTAATAAAGAAAGCAAAGTAGTCTCCACTTGATAAGTATTTTGTTCCTTTGAAACCAGGTTTTTATTTAGGAAATTTATATCCTAATGCATGTTTCATTGTAGCCTTTGTGAATTCTATAACATGTATTCAGAATATATAAATGGAAAATAAATGGCTTTATGTTTACCTATAGTTACTTTATATGACGTGACAGAGACACATTCCAATAGGAAAAGATGTATATCTTGACTGAGACCATTTTATTTATGACCTTGAAAAAGTCATTTTTCCTCTCTAGGTCTCAGTTTTTGCCCCCCGCCCCCTACTCCCCACCTTGTGAGATGAGCGGGGTCAGAATAGAGATTTGCCAAAGTCCCTTCTAATACTTTCCTATATCACTGATTAGACATTGTGTCTCTACTTCCAAAAGTCCTTCCAAAACTTAGCCAATAATATAGGTAGCTTTTGATTACTGGGTACAGGTAGGAAGGAAAATAAGGAATCTGGTAGAGAAGTTCTCTTTTAAGTCAACATATTCTATTTCTCCAAACTACTGAAAAGTGACTAAACTGAACTAGTTAAGCTCTTGTGATGGTACTAAGAGATTGGGAAATGATTTAAGTACTATAAGAAGAGAATACCTAAATAATTCATACATTGAGCAATCAACTCTTTAAAAACTGAGAAATCTGTTCTTGAAGATAAAAGGGGGAGAGGGACATATACTATTAAAATTCCATATCTGACTCCTTTTTTTTCCTATAAATTTCCTCCCAAATTTAAGGGAAGATTAAATTTTAATGCTTTTGTGGAAGGTGAAGAAACAAAGGATTTAAGAAAAAATTCATTAAGTTAGGGACCAGTTTATAAAAACAAGGTTTTTTTTTAAATTTCACTCATTCCAATGCTTGAGTCATTCCTCAACCCTTTAATGCCAATTTTGAATTGAGAGATCATGTGGAAGAACATCCTAATATAACAGAAAGCAGAGCTGGAGCCCAGACTTTTAATTCCTGATGTGACATGAGTGAGCTGTTTGACCTTGGACAGATCATTTATACTCTGTGAGTCTCAGGTTTCCTCCTCTATAAAATGATGGAATCAGACTAAGTAATCTCTCAGGTTCCTTTGAGCTCTAAAATTCCATGAATAATTTTTTTTTTAGTTTTTCCTTGGAATATTGTCAAGGGGTTTGGCAAACATAATCTTCAGCTTTTCCTTTCATTTGAACTGACATCTAAGTTGTGTGGAATCAAGATATAAGATCACGACAGCTAAAAATGTCTGAGAGAGAAAAAAAAAAATAAAAAAAGGTTAAGCAACAATTTTAGCCATAACATGTCTTGCTTTGAAAGTAAAACCAATAAAAATGCAATCATAACCAAAAGATTATAACAACCTGTTATGAACATTGAGTTGGACAGGAATGTGTGTATTTCACATCAACAAATATTTGGTTTATAGAGAGATGTGTACAAGTAGAATTTGGCATTGAATGGATCATACTACCAGCCTGTTTGCTTTTTTTTTAAGGATTGGCCATAGGCAAAATTTAAAACAAAACATTTTTCTTTTGTGCACCACTTGATCCATCATTCTTTTGTAATATCAGAATATGTGTATTCACTCTCCTGGTCAGCAGTGAAGGTATTTGTGAACTTATCTCTAGTGTAGGTATTATTGAAATATCTCTCTAGCTATTTCAGAGGGAAGCTCAAAATTCCTGTATTTCTTTGTCACAATCTTTTTATGTAACATTTGAGTCCTGCTTTTGGTGATTGAATTCTCTGTTCAGTTCTGGTCTTTGTGTCAGGAAATTCTAGAAATCATCTATTTCTTCAAATATCCTTATTTTTTTCCTGACAGTATATGTTGAATTGTGCAAGGTGGTACATTCTGGGTTGTACTCCTAGGTCCTTTGCTATCCAGTATATGCTAATCTAGGTCTTCTGATCCTTCAGTGTTGAGGTTGATAGGTCCTGTGTGAATATGATTGTATTTCCTTTGTGTTTGAATTGTATTCTTTTTTTTTGTTGCTTGCAATATTCTCTTCTTTATTTGAGAGTTTTAGAATTTGGCTACAACAGCCCTTGGAGTTTTTATCCCGGGGTCTCTTTCTGGAGGGGTTGCATGGATTTTTTCAATGGTAATATTGTTTTCTTGTTCTAGCAGATTTGGACAGTTTTCCCCTTATGATTTCCTGCATGATGTTTTCCAGGTTCTTTTTTTGATCTAGAATTTCTGGTAGTTTGATAATTCTTAGATTGTCTCTTCTAGATCTATTTTCCAGGTTATTTGTTTCCCCTGAAAAGGTACTTTACCTTTTTTTTTTCAATTTTTTCAGCCTTTTTATCTTGTTTGATGAAATCTTGTAGTCTCAGAGATTCATTGGTTCATATTTGTTCGATTCTAATTTTTAGGGTTTTATTTTCTTCAATTACCTTTTGTGTTTCCTTTTAAAGGTGTTGAATTCTCTATTCAATTTTTCATAATTTTCTTGCATAACTCTCATTTCTTTTTTCCATTTTTCTTCTTTCTTTCTTCTTTGGTTTTTAAATTCTTTTTTAACAACTTCAACGAGTTTTTGTATTTGAGTCCAAGTTATAGATTATTTTGACACTTGGCCTGTGAGTGATTTTCCTTCCTCAGACATGGCATTGCTGTCATCTTTATCAGTAAAGAAGTTTTCTATAGTGAGCACTCTTTTAGCTTTTCTGCTCATCTTTGTATTTTTAGCTTCCTTTAAGTATAGGAAGTATAGAGCCAAGATTTTTTTTTTTTTTTTTTTTTTTTGCTGGGGCTGGGATCTGATCCCTGGCTTTTTGTTGGCCAAGATGTTACCTAAGCAGTCCAGGCCTTGTCTTTGTAGAAGTTTGTTTCTTTTATGTCCAGGTTTGGACTTAGCATTGGTTTGTTCCTGACCCAATCCTGTCTTTTATCTTGGTGTTCCCAGGGTTCAGACTTTGTTTGAGATTGGGATTCTCCTAGATGGCTTGCTATATAGCTGCTGGGACCTCTGCTATTGTTAATCTGTTGGAACCTGGATTGCACTTGGATAAAAGCCTCCTGCTGACTCCCTGCTCTATCGCCTCCTGGGCTTACTTTACCTTTTACCCCAAAGAGACAGACCTTCATGAAGATCCTCCACAATGTCTGTAGTTGAAAACTTCTTTGAATCTTTTCTTTTTTCTTGATGGGATCTGTCCATATTTATTTCTAGAGGAGAGAAGAGTATTTTATTTTCTTTGGTCCAGGTCCAAGATTAATTATTATACTAATCTAAATTGAACTATATTTTAAAATCGTTTTCATTTTTTGGTACAATTATCTTTTCTGCCTATAGAAGAGAAGGACGGGGAAAGGAAAATATGAAAACCTTATGAGTTATGAGGAAAAAATTTTAAGCAATGATGAAGCAAACCTCTAGTTATAATTGAAAATACATTGATGTGTTAAATTGTGTAGATATGAAAGAATATTATTAATAGAACAAATTAGGAAGAGAAGAAAATTTATCTGAATTCACACATATACAAACACACACTTCTCAGAGATTGTTGAAATGAAGGCTATTCAACTGTCAAAATGTTTATAGATACTGTAGTTAAAATTACATAGAAAAAAACAATCTAGAAGGTAAAAATGTTTCAAAAAAGAAAGGTTTAAGGGTAAAAAGGACAGACTGCCAGCAGTATGAGCTATCAATTTATCAACAAACATTTATTAAGTGCCTACCATGATCCAGGCATTATGCTAAGAAATGGGATACTAAAAGAGGCAAAAGGATCAGGTAGGTGGTGTAGTGGATAGAGCACTGGCCCTGGAGTCAGGGGGTACTGGAGCTCAAATTCAGCCTCAGACACTTAATACTTCTTTAACTGTGTAACCTTGGGCAAGTCACAACCCCATTGCCTTGTAAAAATAAAAAGAGGTAAAAGACAGCTGGCTCCTGCCCTCAAGGAGTTTTCAATCTAATTAAAAAGAAAAGCTATACATTGATACTAGAAGATTAGGTTTTATCAAATAGATACGTAATTATTTGCAATAAAAGTTATTTCCAAAATTAAGTGGTCATTTAACAGGATTTCTCCAATATCATATATCATTATCTAGTGGGATCTTGCTAAAGAACTCGAGTCTATGAGTCAGAAGAGCTGATTTTAGGTCCTCTGAATTGTTTTTCTCTTTTTGTGCCACTTCAATCACAACAATACTGAGTATGAAAAATATCTTAGATGTTTTACCTCTCATATTAAATTATAGTGATGTTGGCCTGATATTATAAATGGGAACCCAATTTGAATGTCAACTTTGCTAATCAAATATAAAAGAGTATTAACATTATTACTTTGCTCAATGATGGCATGTATATGTTTATGGGAACATAAAATGTTAGAAGTCATTGCCAATGTGGATAAGTAAGATACAAAGCTTTTTTTTTTCTGAAATCAACAGCAAAAAAATAGGATTCAAGTTAACCATTTTTTTTAAAAAAAGCAAAAATTTGCTGTAATGGATGTTTTATTTAGAGGAAATCAGGTAAGCTGGTACATTCTCTATCTTTCTGGGACATATATGGTATAGTGGGGAGAGTCAAAACTGAAGATCAAATTCCATCATAGACACTTATCAGTTATGTGGTGTTGGATATGTCATTTAACCTTATCTGTAAAAACGAGGATATTAATAGTATGTACCTCCTAAAGTTGTTTGGTCAAATTAGATATTATATTATTTGGTAAAAATAAAATAATTTAAAAATAATTAAAATAATATAATTTTATAAAATAAATTATAATTATATAAAACATAATTGACACTATGATTTGATGAAATAATTTGAGATAATTACATAATTGCATAACTTTATAAAATAATATAATTTGACAGAATAGATCACTTTCTATTTTTATTTGAATTATCTTGACTTTTTTCACCAATGTCAGGTTACCATGTCATTTAATCTTCCTGGAACAAGACTGAAGCCTCTTCTCTGCCCTTACTTTTACTCCCTGTGCTTGCCTTCAATGTTTTATCATCTTTGCTAGTCCCTATAAATGGAAATTTATATATTTAGCCTAGGAGGATTTGCCTTGACCTTTTATCTCTTTGAATGATTATTTTCCCCTAAGCTCAAGGAAATGATTCACAGAGAGAGCCTGGCAGGGCAATTTTAAGATTCTGGCATAGACAAAAAATGTTCTATTCTCCAATATGACAATAATCTTTTTTTTTTTTTTTTGGACAGTAGAATTAGCTAGCCTAGCAGAGTAAAAATGATGGCGACTGTTTTGAGTGTCTTCTTTCCCTTTTCTTCATTTCCCTTGTTGGGGATCAGATCATAGCATTTTGAAAAAGTATGAAAAGAAATACTGATGGTATGAATAGTAAACCAACCAGAATTTAGGAGCATTTGAGGCTGATCCAGTCAAAGATGATCAGAGCCATAATCTGTATCAAGACAACTCACCTGAGGCCCAGCAATTAACCTGATGCATATTTGTCTACAGAATGGGAATGTGAGTTATATGCCACCTTCTATGTATTTCCTTTAATCCTTGAGTCTGAGATAGATTCAGGGAGCATACTTCTTCTTTCTCTTTATTAGTCAAAATTATGTGTACTGTTAAACTTTCTCAACCATACTGAAGATTTGACAGGATGTGTATATGACAGGAGAGTTTATATATTTCTTTGATATTTTTCATGTTATTAAAAACTTAATGATTATATCATATTAAGTTTTTGAATCTATGACATTTTTCATGTTATTAAAAATTGTATAATTATGTTATTAAGTCTTTGTACCTATGACATTTTTCATGTTATGAAAATTGTATGATTGTATCATATTAAGTTTTTGAATCTATGAGTATCATAGTAAGTCATCTGAGAGAGTGAAGTATGGAGTGGGAGATTCTGAGACAGATATTAATAATATATTTTCACATGTGAGCAAGACTAAACTGCAACTGGACTCAAATCCAAGAGGTTCAGTCTTTCCTGAGCTCTCAAGTTGTTTCAGGTGGACAAAAGCTTTACATCTATATTCTTGCTGCTAAACATTCATTTTGTGTCAGTGTTCTGTCTGGTTGTGGGTTAAATTTGGAGAACCTGGAAATTTCTGACTTTTCCTCAAAAGCATTTCCAACATGACCAGTGAGGATTTTATGAAATCCCTTTATGAATTAGGTACATAAAAGTGGTACTTCCATTTTTTTTAAGTGTAGAAAGTGGCAATTTTAACAAAGTTCCTTTTATTGATGGACATCATTGTAGTCATCAAAATATGAGTTTAGACAACATATTGTTGATTTTTGATGTACACAATGGGTACCTGCTCCTGAAAATAATATTTCATTAATTTGTAGTTTTCCAAATAAAGAACTTCTATAAAAATGTAACATGTAAAAAATAATGCAAAAAATACAACTTTTCTATCAATTTCAATAATAGATGAATGACAAAAATGGCAGTGAAACTATGTTAACACTTGCATCTTGTACTTTAGTATTATTTTCCTGAAATTTTGATCTTTTCTAAAAATTTACAACAATTTAGTATATTATGTTACTAAATTTGATTTAAGTTTTGAAATTTTCTAGAACTTTTTATAAAAATAGTTCTGTCCCACTAGGATTCTTATCTGATTCTAAAAATACTTTTCCATTTTGCCTTGTGCATGGAAAACTCTTCTTATTTTTAATAAACTGTTCTTTGGGCGGCTAGGTGGCACAGTGGATAGAGCATCCTCCCTAAAGTCAGGAGTACCTGAGTTCAAATCCGACCTCAGACACTTAATAATTACCTAACTGTGTGGCCTTGGGCAAGCCACTTAACTCCATTTGCCTTGCAACCCCCCCCCCCAAAAAAAAACCCTGTTCATCTTAGATCTCTTTCTTTCGAATTCTCTTCAGATTCTTGCAGGCATTTCCCCATAAGTCAGTGAATTTTTTGCTATGTCTCTAATACCGGATATGCCTTTTCTTGGACACTGACTCCCTGGACCAAGAGGGGAAGCAGGCATAGTCTACACTTTGCACTGTCACTTCCAGAACCTCTGCTATTACTTTTGCTCAGTAATTTTTCCTTTGAATTTCACTCTAGTCAGATATCTGAAGATCACAGAATAATAGATCTAGAGCTGAATAGAACCTTAAACAAAATCCAGTAATCTTAATATTCATATGAGAAAGTCAGTCATGGACTAGGGAAGTTAGATGAGTTGTACAAAATCACACAGGTAGTAAGTATACGAGGAGAAATTTGACTCTAGATTCACTGACTCATAATCCATGCTTATTCCCCTTTTCTGATCTTCATGGCTATTATCTGCCTATACCTATATCATTCTCCCTCCTTCCTTAGGTATATTTTGGTATTCAGATTTGTTGTCTTGGTTCTTCTAGAAGGGATCAGTATCTTTAAGTTATGTCTATGCATTCTGTCTTTAAGCTCTGTCTTGTGCTTGTATAGAGCTCATATGTTCTAATAATGTTATTATTTTCTTCTCTTGTTCCAGCTGATCCTTTTTCTTCAATATATTTGAATCCTCATTCTTCATTTTCGGTTTTACTTCTTTGTAAATTCTCACCACCATGGATTCAAGTTTTTCTATTCTGCTAATTATTTCTGCTTTGAAAGTCATAAATTCTGCTATTCGTTTTCTCCAATATGACAATAATCATTTTTTTGGACAGTAGAATTAGCTAGCCCAGCAGGGTAAAAATGATGGCAACTGTTTCAAGTGTCTTCTTTCCCTTTTCTTCATTTCCATTGTTGGGGATCAGATCATAGCATTTTGAAAAAGCTTGAAAAGAAATATTGATGGTTCAAAATTAATCTCAATATTTTGAGTTCTCTTTTGAACTATTTGGAACATCCAGCTGTGAATCATTTGGAACATCCAGCTGTGGTTTCAAGTCATCTAGGAAATCCAGAGAGGTCTATTTCAAAAGATGCATTTTCAATTCATTTTTCTGTCTTGTAATATTTATTTGGCATGCTTGTATTCTTTTAGACATCTTGTTACCTTTTGTTGTGAATTGTATAGTTTTCCTGTTCATTTATATGCTTGAAGTCTAGATTTTAAATTAAATTTTCTTCCACTTTTGATATTAGGTGGTTTTAAGCATTTTTTTCTCCTTTACATTACCCAGTTCTTTAGGATTCCTTCTTGGCCATCACCCTTTTTTGTGTTTTATTCCTGGGACTGGACCACAAAATTGTTTCAGCTTCTGTCCATATTAGAAAATTCCTTTGTCCATCTTTGTCTCGACCTCAAGTAATTTTTGGGGTGACAGGACTGGATCCCAGATTTATTTATTTCAATTCCAGTGAAATTTCACATTCTGGTTCTCTGCCCAGTCTCCTCCATTCTTTGGAATGGACTGATTCTCTGGATGGGCTCATCTAATTTTCTCACTTTTTAACAGGCTTGAGGAGGAATTCTTGGCAGAGTTTCTACTAACTTAGGGCTTGCTAACTTAGAGACTGCACTAAGCAGTACACAACTATACCTCCTAGACAAATGGCTGGGTAGAGTTGAGCTTGGCTGTAGAAAGTTGAGGGAATGTGCTGGCAGACACTGCAGCAAAGAATGGAAAACCCTGAGTGAATCTCAAAGAACATTATTCTAGATCAGTTTGTGTAAAATGTGGATGATATATTTTATGATTTTTTGGGGAAAGCTATGGTTTCTTTACCTCTAGTACTTAGTACTAGTATTTTTTTGAGGGGGAAGAGTTAGTAGATATAGAAAAAATATAGTTTTCCATTCTGTTAGTCATATGATCTGCAATGTAAATCTCTCCCTCCTTTCCTAAGGAATGCAATATCTGGCTTGCAATCTTTCTTTCCGCCTCAAACCAAGTCTTGCACATGGGAATTTCAATTTATCAGTTGAAGTCCTTTCAAGTTCCCTTACTGTCTAGCTCAGTTTCCATAATTGTCATTTTCATTTTCAAGCAACACAAGAATGAATACTTGTATTCTTAATTTTGTCAATAACTTTAGAATTACTCTACTTGACTATAACCTCCTCTCTTTTTATCTTTTTTGTTCCCCCTCAAAGCCATGGGGTTAAGTGCCTTGCCCAAGGCCACACAGCTAGGTAATTATTAAGTGGATGAACTGGGTTTGAACTCAGGTCCTCCTGACTCCAGGGCCGGTGCTCTATCCACTGCGCCACCTAGTTGCCCCAAACCTCCTCTCTTTTAAACTCCCTTGTGTCTCATTATTTTTCGGTCCCCCACCCTTGTTGACTTTCATTGCAACTTCCAACAGACCACACCTCCCAACTTTCTTTAGCTATGACCCCTGCTTTCGACTCACTCTCTTCTCTTGAAAAAATCTCAGTCCAATAGATAATCAGTTCAACTTTCAGTGTCCTTGAATCTTGAATTTCTTATTCTGTTGTGTTATTGCTGTTCATCCTTTTCCTGATTCAACCTCGGATTAGTCCATTCTCTTTTCTCTAATTTATATGTTGTTTAGAAGTCATTTAACTGGTGATTGGGTATAATACAAATTTTTGTTGTCCACCTTTAGCCAGTCCTTTACTTTTGCATGTTCTTTTTGTATTTGTTGCTATAAGACATTCTCCATAGCAGGTTGTTTTAACCCTTTTCTCATGTTATACCTCTTCCCTTCCTCTTATCATAAGACCTTGCCTTGACTTTATTCATTAAATTGATGACAATGAATGGGCTCCTTCTCCTCTGATTCCAAACTTCAAATCACACTACTATCATTTTCTTCCCCTTTTCTCCTATTTGGAAGGATGATAAGCCAGAAATTTTGCTTTCTCTTTCTTTTCTACTATATTCATACATGTAAATGTCTTTTGTATACTTGAAAGGCAGTAAATACTTCATGATTAACTAATTAGTGAGAATAACTCCTTTATGTTTCTTTGAAATGGTATTGTAAATTATATTTGAAAAAAGAAAAATCATATTGATAAAATTGTAGATGAGAATAATTTGCATCCTTGAAAAATAAGAAACAAGACAGAGAGACAGTAGTAGCCTGAGTCAGTGAATGTGAATTTAGCTACTGACACATTCTCTAATATATGTTTAACTTTGGGCACATCTGACATCTTCCTTCAATTTTAATTTCCTTGCCTGTAAAATGAGGGATTTGGTCTAGATGATCTCTAAAGTCTTTTTCAAATCTAGACTTCTCTGATTATGTGATAGGGAATAAAATTTTGAAAATGGCTTATTATGGAAGAGACAATGAAAAAGAATATATCAAAGATATATTGAATTTTTGTTTGACAAAAATGTTGAAAAGAATCTAAATGAATTAGAATTTAAACATTCATATGAATGTGTATATATAGGAATGAGTAGGGAGAATGCATTTGTACTGTTGAACAGGAACTTGGACAATGAACCTTCATAAAACATGAATTCTGCATTATTTTATATGAAAGATCAATTAGTTATCTAGTTCTATAGGGAAGGCCAGTTGCTTTGAATTCAACTCTTTTGAACTCAGTAATATAATTTAAGTTTTCCTAAATGGCTTATAGAATTTGATATTTCTGAAGAAATATGATATATAATCTGTTTTCAAGATTTCTTTCTTCTCATCAATGTCAACTCTTAACCCTACAAAATAGTCTTCTGTGCCCATTACTTCTACTTCCCTTGCCATATGTACCATGAGAGAGTATGAGAGGCTATATCACTGTGTTAGCACATTGTATTCAGTAAAGAGACAGAATTGGTGTCCTGTACCATAAATGAACTTTAGAATGCCCCCCTTTCCCCCATATGCTAGCTAGAACAAAAATTAAAAGCAATTAAGGCTGGTTTTTAAAGAACATTGGCGCTTTTTATTTAAACTGACTGACTTTTGGTGACCTAGATAGGATAATATGTGACAGTTAAGGAACAAAGCTGAGGGTTAGCATTAAGGTCTTGCCAATCTGGGGGTATTGTATATTATCCCATTTGTGCCTTTGTGTCTGACTACTGATTGCTTAAGAAAAATTCCAAAAGCACGTGGTTCATGTATAATCTTCACCAGGTAACTTTGTAGACTCTTGATTGGGTCTTGGGCTATGTTGGAGTCTGCAAAGAGTATGTACAGAAGCTGTGCTAAAAGGGGATGAGGCATATCCCATACTTTGCTTAAGTGGTGCACATGAAATTTGCCTATGAGTTCATTCTCTTTCCCTAGTGACAGATGCTTGGTGACAGAAAAGAGATATTAAACTTTGCTTATAAAGCTTTTCTTCAGATTGTCCTAGGCTGAATCATTTCTCTTGACTCATATTAAACTTTGGCCAAATTGGTTGTCAGGCAAATTATCTCACATTCAACTTCATGATTCACCCTTTACTTCGCATTCCCTTTATGTACATACCACACTATGCATATGTTTTTGTGTTATTTTTATTCTAGTTCAACATTTCATCAGTTGCTACGTTCTTTGCACCTACAATTCTTAAATATTTGTCAAATTTGATTTCTAGACTAGGGATGGCATTTAAATTTAATATGTAAAGGTATAAAGAAGTAGATTATAGAATTTAAGGAATCTGAGGAATTGGGAAGATATGGAGTCGGCAACTTTTATGTGAATATTAAGGAGCAGTAATGGAAGATGTTGAGGTAATCCTTTCTAGTCATCAAAAAATATATATATTATATATAAGGTGTCCCATAAGTTTTAGTGCATTTACAAGTTATTAAAACCCAGACCTTTTGGCTATCTTATATGGTAATGATTCTAGTGAAGAAAAAAGGGAAAAACATAGATTACCTTAAAATGAAAACAAAACAAAAAGGAACATGATGCTTGAGGATGAGTGACGAAAACTCTATCCCCAGTAGATTTGCTGACAAAAAAAAAAGTACATGTACTTAGAAATAATTCATTTCAGATTCCTTCTGACATCTATTGCTCTTATGACTTCTTCTGTTTCTCTTTATTGAATACCTTCATAGATAAACAAATTAATACTAACTTTGATCTCTCAATCTCTTTTCTCCTCATTCTCAACTCTATATAAAACCACTATAACCCTGCTTATTTTTTTCTATTGTACCTTCTAGAATTATTATTCTATAGCAAATGCAATCCCTTTTGTCCTGGACCTATTTCTCTCATTTCTATATATTAGCTGCCACTAACAATTTCATTTCCAAATATCCTAACACTGTTTGTACCCTCTCTCAACTCACACACTTATCCTGAGGAAGAGTTAGATTTCTCTTTGTTCCTAATTGTCATTTTAAGTCTCTGCCTTTCCCTGTTTCCTTCAGTAAACTTCCCTCCTTTTGAAACGCTCCCAATCCTGTTGTAGCATGCCAACCTTCAGATCATACTTTCTCAAAGACTTCAGCACTTGACTAAGTATCTTCTATTCCAACTCTACTCTTGCCAATAAGGAATTCCTATAATGATTCATCAAACTTCCTGCCTTCTCAACTCCTCAGATTTCTTAAATTTTATCATTTATTCTTCCATTCTACCTCAACTAATCAAAGGGAATGCCATATACAGACACAATTTCATTTTTATCTAGAAATATCCCACTTTCCTCATTAAAAACTACTCTTTTCTTATTTGGTCTATTCTCCCTCTCCCTATGTCTAACTCCTGCCAAACCTATTCTTTAACCACATAGAGATCTCTAATCTCTCCAACCTCAATACTTTCTGAAGCCATTATCTCTTCTTTAAATTCAGTTTCCTTTCTTTCCAAATCCATCCAAATCCAGTGAATCCATCATTTAGCCATTTCAGTTCTATTCTATCATCTCTCTTGAATAGGCTTATCCCCATGTCCTATCTCAGATTATCTCTTGGCACTCCTCATCTGTGGATTACTTTTAGCTGAACAGAACAGTGACAGAACTGTGCTAACTAGAAATATCAAAAATTCACATTATGTATTATCAACTAGGCCTTCACTGCAGCAAAGCATTCTTTTTACTTTCCACTAATTCTTTTCCTGTCCCACTCCCCAAGAAGCTATTCCAACCCCTTTCTCTTAACCACTGAAGACTTTAATTACCATTTCCCATGTCCATTAATGAATAATTTCAGAATGGTTGATGTAAATTCCCAGTTCTCCCATTTGCATCATATCAGAACTCCTTGATAACTTCTCCCCTTGATTTTTTTTCTTTCCCCTAGTCTTTGAAAATGTAGTTGTCTCTTTGAGAAGGCCACCTTCTTCTCATGTTTGATGAATCCCATTCCCTCCCATCTTCTTTAGCAGAATTCATCCTCAGTCATCCCCCTCTTTTTAATTTTCAATCTATTTCTATCTACTACTGCTTTCAAACATGCCCAAGTCTTTCCCATCCTTGAAATTAAAAAAATATATACTTTCTGACCATTGCTTAAAGTATTATCCTATATCATCATACCATCATATGTCCCATTTAACAGTCAAATTCTATACTCATTGACTTCACTTCCTCTCTTCTCACTTATTCCTAAACAATTTGCAATCTGTTTTTTGATCTCATTACTCAACTGAAATTTCTTTCTCAAAAGTTAATGATTTCTTTGTTGTCAAATCTTTTCTCAGTCCTTTGCCTTTCTGACTTATTTGCTGTATTTGAAACTGCAACTTCTCTTCTGCCCCTGCTCCTAATTCTGCTTCTTCCTAAATACTCTGTCTTCCATATGTTTTCATGTTTCCTTCATCTAATTTTCCTCCTATCTGTTTAATTGCTTCTTCTTAGTTTCCTTTTAGATGGGATATATATCATACACTCAGACTATCAGAATTGCTAAGGTTCTGTCCTAGACTCATTTTTCTCTCTATTTACTTTTTCTGTCTCTGTCTAATCTTATCATATCCCATGGGTTTCATTATCAACACTATGAAGATAGCTCCATTTAATTTTTATTCTTGCCCCTGAATTCCAGTCCAACATTATTAATTGTCTATTGAACATTACAAACAGGATGTTCTGGAAACATCAAAAACTCAACATTTTCATATTTTTCCCAAATCCATCCCTCACCCAGACTTCTTTATTTCCCGCAAAGTCATTATCACCCTCTCAGTCTCCCAGGCCCATTACTTGGAAGTTATATTCAACTGTATTCTGTCACATCACAAATCTAATCAGGTGCCATATCTTACCCTTTTCACCTCTAGAATATTTCTTGCATTTGCTTTCTTCTCTCCACTCACATAGCTACATCAAATTCTCATCATTCTTTGCCTAGGTTATTGCAACAGTCTTTTAATTAGTTTCCCTGCCCCAAGTTTCTAACCACACCAGTCCATTCTACACATTTCCTCTAAAGTAAATTTTCTTAAACTCAACCTAAAAATGTGACTTTCTTCTGTAATCAACTCCAGTGGTTTCCTATTTTCCTTTAAGGTAAAACTCAAATTCCTTCCTTTAGCTTGTAAGCCCCTTACAAACTGGCCTTAATCTACCTTTCTAGCCTCTTTGTACAACACTCCAATTGTACTCTCTAATACAATTAACTGACCTTTTTTCTGTTCCTTTCATATATCTCTCCATCTCTCAGTTCCATACTTTTATTCTGGTTATCCTACATCCCTGGAGTTCAATCCTTTCTTACCTCTACCTCTTTTTAGTTATTTTTCAGTCTTTTTTTGCAAGGCAAATGGGGTTAAGTGTCTTGCCCAAGGCCACACAGCTAGGTAATTATTATGTGTCTGAGGCTGGATTTGAACTCAGGTACTCCTGACTCCAGGGCCAGTGCTCTATCCACTGCACCACCTAGCTGCCCCTTGCCTCTACCTGTTAAGAGAACCACTCTTTCTTAAAGATGCAACTCAAGTGCCATCTTCTTCATGAAGTCTTTATTATTCTCCCAAACTATATTATATTTAGTTATTTAGTTATTTTGTATTTTTAATTTATTCTCTATGCTTATATAAGTATTTGTTTTCATCCCACATTAGACTGTAATGGATGGAAGGGCTTGTTTCATTCTTTGTACTTGAATCTCTGTCATCTAGCACTATTCCTGTAGATGCTTAATAATGCATTTTGATAGATTAATTGAAAGCTCTGGCCTGTCAGAGGAATAATTTCATTATTCTATATCAAAAAGTTTTGGAGAAACTAGATAAATAAGTGAATATAAGGGGTGAAATAGTCACAGATGAATACATCGGGCATCCAAAACATGGGATACATCTAAAGCAATATCATAGACATTATAAATGAAATTAAATTATAAAAATACTTTTGAAATATAAAGATGAATTCAGGATTATTAACTGGTAGAAGCTCTGCTCCTTGAGAGCTATATCTCCAGATATTAGTAGTATCTAACTCACAGTAGATTTTGAATAAATGCTTGCTAACTTGAATTAAACCCAAAATACAGGTATATATTTACTGAGCCAAATACTAGATATCCAGAACACTCAACAGGTCTGCGCTTGCTATTAGATTACCAAGAAGGAAAAAAAATGGAAGCTGAAAAAGTGAAGAGGGTCAGCTAGTAATATACGTGTTCACAATTCTGTGTTGGTACCTTTTGAAATCTAATGTGAGCATGAATAGATTGTGATTATAAACGGGAGTGGTTAGCAATGAAATGAAAAAGGGAAAGAATGGATTTAACAGCATTTTGCATTTTTATAAAAGAACCTCACATTTTTAGAACTCCTTAGAAAAGTCTTTTCAATAAAAAAATTTGGTGAAAATTAATGACTGTTTGCAAGTCCCTTTGAACTGTTTGGAAAAAAGATGCAAGAAGGTTGTATTATTTTTCTCTAATGACATTTTAAGAAAGATCAAAGGAAAGAAAAACTTGTGCTTTTTTTCTTTTGTACTGATTTTTTTGTTACTGCTCAGTTATTCTTTATTTAGGTTATCATGTTGGAGGTGTCAATTAGAGTGAAAGTCAAGGTTGGTTTGCTAATGTAATTTAAATGTTGTATTCCATGTGTAATGTGGTGGTTTCACCCAGGGTAACACAGCAATTGTGGAATTGGGAAAAGAGCAAATGTGGAAGGTAGAAAGTATTTTTGAAATGGTTAGGTAAATGTCTCTCTGGTTTCTCTGAAAGGAAATGTGGATTTGTATCTGAGAAAGCAAGTATCTGGGCTGAAATTCATCAATTAAATATAAAGAGAAATTATGACCCCATAGTGCATAACTAAGGGAGGGTTTACTACAAAAGGGGGATTGGAGCATTAATGAAGAAAGCTGGAGAAAGAAAAAGTATTAATTAAGACATGAAATGAAGCCCTAATAGAATCAGAGAGAACTGATTAAGGCACGGTCATATTGAGAGATTAGTGTCTTAAGTTCCTTTTCATGGGTGAAAAAACTGGAGAGGATATGGCCATAGCTGTTACTGCTCTCCTTACCTCTTCGACCGTAGCTACATCCTCTGACCTGAGTCCTGGTACTCTGTCCAATCTCAGAAAAGGGAATGGAAGAAACTCTTCTGGGAAGCAGAGTTGGATGCACAACTCATCTAGTTCTACCCAGTAGGGAATTTAGGTTCTGCATTGACAGATTCCACTTGCTTTCCCCTCCTCAAATCCTTACATTTTGCTTCTGACCTCATCACTCCATTGAAACTCATCTCTTCCAAGTTATCAATGATCCCTTGATTGCTAAATTCAATAGACTTATTTTAGTCCTTACCCATAAAACAAGCAAACAAATAACAAAAACCAAAACCTTTCTGTTGGATGGGATTCTGTTGAACCATATTTCTTCGACACTCTTTTCACTCTATGTACTGTGACATAGTTCTCTCAGTTTTCTGACTTTAGATGTAGTACAAATATTATCGGGAACCTTCAGTCAAAGTTACCACATTGAGTGGTATAATATAATGGAGATTCTTGTCATGTATGGGTTGGACTTAAATGGCTGAAGTACCTTTCAAGTTTGAAACTCTCTGAAATTCTGAGCTTAACCTGTCAAGATCCCCATGCCAAGACCACCACTCTTTTTTCTCTCCCATCTTTTATTATGAGGAGATACCCTGTTTTCCAGAGCAAAGTCCCAGCAAGCAAACTGTACCCTAAGCTAAGCATAACAACAACCCTTTGCATTCACTTTCTGGAGAAATATGCAGTCAGTTGATGGTCCCTAAAGTTGGATAAGCACCTTCATGAATTACATTCTGATAATGAGGTCCTGTTATGAATCTGTGTAATAAAGGATAATTTTTTTCTATACCCTCTGTGAGTTCTTTGTTCATTTATTTTTAGAATGGATAAACCCTATTATTCCTCAATAGCTAATCAAATTTCATTTTATGAAGTAAAGTTTTGGACTTTGTCATGTTTGTAACAGAATCATTGAAAAGTCTCATAATGTGGTCCTATAGGATGAACATATATGAAAAAGTAGTACTATTTCAGTAGATGTGGAAGGCACACTATTGGAATTATTTTCACTCTTTTTACCCATTGCACCAAGGAAGAAGAGAACAACAAATTGACTCTGTATTAATTGTATCCAAAATAGTCAGTCTAGCTGTGCATCTGATGATTCATCTTTAATTTTTTTCTTTGAGAAGCCTACACTATCCAATCCTCATCCACGCCCCTTAAAATGACCAGAATTGACACATCATATTATACCCATACTATGTATATGCAAACACACATCACATAACACAATTTTCCCTTCCCATACCCCCCTCTGTTTCTTATATCTTTGCTTTGAAAATACAGAAGATTTATATATGGAGAATCAACTAAACTTTAGTTTAGTTCGTTTTTGTCATAATTCCATATTCTGTTGCCTCTTAATAAAGGCCAGCTGATTGTAATGAGTTACGGTAGTTTCTCTGTTAAGCATGTTCCTCAGAGAGACTCTGACCCAACTAGCAAAAGGAAGTTCAATATGGTCTCATTGACTTGATGGTCTCATAAGTCTTTTCCACTTATAACTACCAAGTGTCCTAGCAGTAGCTCATTCTTGTTCCAGAACACATCTCCCCTGATAGAAATTTTCTTCAATTAAACACTTTGGCATTGACATTGCCCTTTATTACTTTTATTACTCCCTCTTCCTGCCATTTTATTGCTGCTTCTCTTCCTGATCTGAAGCCAAAGGTTTCTTGAATTTTATGAATCTTCAGCATGGATTTTCCCCTCATAATTAATTTCTGGCATTATTCCATTTTGAGAGTGGAATGGAGATGTCCTTAAAAAAAATGAAAGAGCTCTCTCATCACATTCAACAGATCAATGCATACTATGGGAATGACATAAGGACTAACAAACTGCCTTCTGTGAGGGATGGGGGGAGGGAAGCAAGATGGGGGAAAATTGTAAAATTCAAAATAAAACCTTTCTAAAATTAAAAAAATCAATTAAACATATATTGCTTAACAAAAAAATGAAAGAGCCATTTCACTTTTAGATGGATTATTTGGGGAGGGGAAGAAAGAATAAGTTAGAGTGATATTCCTTCATTATGATATCAATGACACCATGTCTGAAAGAACCATAATGAAATAACAGAGATGTGGATGTTTTTCCGCTCTCTTTTATATTGGTTCCTCTTTATTATTCCATTTATTTTCTTCTGGCTACTAGCAAATGGGATAATATATGTAAAATACTTTGTAAATCTTAATACATTTTATAATTGTTGCCTATCATCATCATCATTTTCTTCATCATCAGGAATCAGCAGCATCTTTCTACTACCACCATCACTACCATTATTAATACTACTGGCTTCAAGTTTTAGGTAGTTTTATGCTTTTATCTCTTTCTCTTTCACTCACAGGTTCTTCTACCCATTGCAGGTATTATTAGAGCACAATATCTTTTTTCCCCCTTTTTAAGTCCTAGGAAAATTAGCTCCTTGTCTTTTGTCTTCTTTCTACTTCTTTTGCTTTGTTGGTTACTAGATCCCTTTGATACTTGTGCCTTCCTTCAGAAAATATTCCCAATTTGTCTTGTCTATCTTTTCTTTGTACATAGGTATTTACATGTTGTCTTCCCCAATAGATTGTGAGCTTTTTGAGAGCAGGAACTATTTTTATGTGTCTTTGAATCCCCAGTACTTTACACACATATCATTTAATGAAAGCTTGTTGACTTTGTGAGATGATGTTGGTCATAAAATTATAACTGCAAGCTCAATCAGGGTAGACACATAAGCTTTTCCTTATTGATTGAGAAAATGGTTACTTAATGTTTCAAGCCTAAATGAAGGGAATAGTTGAGATAACTGTACAGAAAAGAAGTCTTGGTCTTTTGACTTCTGATTTTGAGAAAGGTTACATACTATTCCAGGGTCTCTTTGGGGAGAGGTTCCTGGAGGTAGAGAAAACCTCATGGAAGAAATCAAAACGTAGTAGGGTCTTGAGCATGCCCTTATTCCTTACTTGTGTCCTTAAATAATTTGGAGAATTTCTTCTTAGGTGAGATCAGAGACTGTTCCTGCATTGAGCTGAGATATCTTGATCATAATGGAAATTCTCATTCATTCTATGTTTGATATATTTTCATCTGTTAAATTTCTCTGATTTCTGTTTGCTATCAGCTTGGATAAATGAGTTTATTTGGTATTCAGTAAGTGCAATAGTATTTTCGAAACTAGTAGGGAGATAATCAAGTCTTTGGTCATAACTTGGGATTTCATGTGTTAAGATATAGGAGTTAGGAGAATATTTTTGAACCTAAAATTTCATTTCCCCTAGACTTCCTTTGGGGAAGACAGACATAATTCTGAGGAATTTTGAGTGGCAACCTCATTGTCTCAATATTCACCTGGTATGAATTAAAATCTCCCTCACAGGAAGGTAGATAGAATTTCTCAAGATGTCTATTCATGCTTACCTTTTATGTGGTTAACATACACATCTTTTATAGTAATTATAATATCAACAATAACAATAGCTTCTAACTTATATAGGACTTCAAGATTTACAATTTGTTTTTCCTCACAAAAATGCTTTGAACTAGGTACAGAAAGATTTAGTAACCCTGTTTTATAAATAAGAAAATTAGATCTTTCTAATACTTAGTTAACCAAAGTGACATAGAGTGGGATTTTGAACCTCTGTGCCCTGACTCCCTTCACCACTTTCCATTACATTATATTGCTTCTCTACATCTCTTTTCTAGTCTCACTATTTTCAAGAATTTGGCTATGGGACTATGTTAATATGGAACCAATGATGAGTTTTGAAGGAACAGTTGTGTAATATTGATTTATTTAGAAGACATGTCATTTTGAGTGGAAGACTGGAAAAAGACAAGAATCTGATCAACTTCAACAAACCAGTTATCTTGTATCTATCACACAAACATCATATTTGAATGGTTGACTAAAATGAAGAAATATTTTGAAATTGTTTAAGGCAGTGATGGGAACACTGGATTTCAAATCAGAAGTTCTGGTTTCAATTACTTTGTATTTGAGTGATATTAGGTATATTACCTTTGTAGAATTCAGGTTCCTTATCTATAAAATGAAGAATTTAGACCACGTTGACTTCTTGGGTTACAGTCAGCTATAATCCTACCACCTTAATTGTCCCAGTCGAAGTGTTAAATGACAAGTGAAATGTAGAATCATTACTTTTTAAGAAGGATATTAGGAGATAATTTCCTTGTAACTTTCCCATAGTTCATATAGTCACAGAAAGCAAAGAGTCAATAACAGAGGTAATGAAGTGTTAATATGTTAACAATTCATGATCCTGAAATTTGAATGCCTTTTGCTGACCAAATTAAAGTGAGCAGTCTTATTGGATGAGCAAAAATTGGATGCAACTTTATAGGACTTTAATTATCTAAACTTTTAATTTGGCAGTCGGGCTGAAAGTGGAGGAAACACCTGTGGGGTCAGGAGAGGAGGAGATTTTTACCCTCCCTCCCTCTACCATAGCATCTAGCAAAGCCCAAAGTCCCCAAAAGAGACCCTATCTAGTAGTTAGTCATTTTGAAAAAGTAAGGAAATACATGAGAATAATGATAAATGATTAATAACTGGGTCACTGAAAATCAAAGCATAAACCTGACAGACTTTAAATTTAATGTGTATGATTAACATTTTATTTATCATTTCTAAGTATATACACATATGTCCTATATATAATATATATGGACATATATATGTATATCTATCTATCTATCTATCTATCTATATATAGAGAGAGTATATTGTGTATATTTTATAACAATTTGTATTACTATAGCTTTTGTCTTTTTTTACAAGCCTGGAAATAAAAGAGTACCAAAGAAGAGAGCATCATAATTTTAACTAATGTTCATACAACTCTTTAAATGTCTAAAAGAATATTATGTATATCTTTTATGTGAGATCAAAAACTTTATTGCACACAGTCCTTATAACAACATTTTAAATTAGGCAGCTAGCTGGTGAGATGATACTATAGAAAAGCTACTGGAGTTGTGATTAGGAAGATCTAAATGCAAATCCTGCCTCAGGCATTAGTAGTATGACCCTGGACAAATCATATAACCTCTCTCCTAGTCTCAGTTTCATTAACTGTGAAAATGGGCATAATAATAATGACATCTCTCTAACAGGCTTGTTTTGAGGATCAAATGAAATAATGGAGTCAAAGTACTTTTCAAAGTTCTGTAGCTAATCATTGTATATCTACTTATTATTGTTATTTATCATCATCGTTTTTACTATTGAAATTATTTCCATTTTGCAGATGAAAAACTTGAAGCTAAGAGAGGCTAAATGATTTGTCTGGAAAGTAACTGAGAGAAGTAGACTTGAAACTCAAGACTTGGTTGTTCTAGGCTTTGCATTCTGCCTCCCCTCAACCCTGCCCTGTGATACCAGACTTGCCTCTGTCCTCAAGATTTTTGTTTTTCATCGCCAACTTCAGCTCTTGAAAGAAAAGAGAAGATGTGAACTCTCATCAGCTTGTGGCTCTTTTATATCTCTTAAACCTACTTCTCACTGAAACCTCTGAATGTATAAATTCACAAAGGAGGTTTAGTTAATGACCATTTGACAAAGAAAATCACCAGAACTCCCCAAAGCTCCTTTAACAACTTTGGCAATAATCTCTGGAGTGTAAGATTAATTTACAATTTGACCTCCGGTTAGAAAACTCTAAAAATACAGGTAATGTTTTCCTCTGTTTTAAAAATTCTGACATCATTGTTCTTTGAGGGGGGAAAAGGGCAAATAATTTTGATTTCCCAGAGTGTTGGGAAAAAAGACAGTTATTACAAAAGATAAAGTTCTCAGAAAAGGGCATGGAAATTCAGTCCTCGGGCATTTATTACACTTCTCAATGACCTTCACGATTAGCCTGGCTTCAGAAAAGCAAAATTATATAGAAGGAAAGAAACTACTTGCTAGGTGATGAGGGATAGGAGTGAGGAGCAGAATTACTGTCTTGGAAGATAATTTTGTCTTCAAAGTAAGGCAGTATGAATTTCTGATGATCATGACAATGAGAGGTCATTATGCTAAAATTTCCAAGTGCTGGAGGGAATCTATCACAGTAGGGAAAGACTTGGACTTGTATGCATTAGAATCGACTTTGAATTGGACAGCAAGGTGGTGCAGTGGATAGAACACTGGCCTTGCAGGGCGAAGGACCTGAGTTCAAATTTGAGTTCAGACACTTATTAGTTGTGTGACCCTGGACAAGTCACCCTGATCACCTGTCCTCAACACAAACTACTAGACAGGGTGCCTCTTTTAGGGCCTTTGGGCTTTGCTAGATGCCATGGCAGAGGGAGGGAGGGTAAAAATCTCCTCCTGTCCTGACCCCACAGGTATTTCCTCCACCTGCAATTCCTGACTGCCAAATTAAAAGTTTGGTTAATTAAAGTCCTATACAGTTGCATTCAATTTTTACTCATCCAATAAGACTGCTTGCTTTAATTTGGTCAGCAAAAGGCATTCAAATTTCAAATTGATACCTATGTTTATTGCTAGATCCCTAGATTCCTCATCTGTAAATATGAGTTAGAATTCACAGGATCAATTGTGAGGATCAAGTTGAGATAATATAGTGTAAGAGACATATGAATGTAGACTAATATATATATATATATATATATATGTGTGTGTGTGTATATATATATATATACATATATATATATACACATATAAAAATCTTTCTAACAGGGTTGTTTTGAGGCTCAAGTGAAATAATGGGCTTAAAGTACTTTAAAAAGTTATATGTTTAATTATCATGGTTATTTACCATCATCATCATTGTTATTATTGACATTATTTCTATTTTGCAGGTGAAAAACATGAAGGCTCCTACTATGCTTTATAAAAATAAAAATTCAAATGTATCAGGAACTGTGCCAGGGGCTGGGAATAGAAGCACACATGGGAAATCATGCCTATTCTTAAGGAGATGGCATTTTATCAAAGCATATTTGACTTAGAGATATAAGGTCATACCTGTAGCATTCCCTCTTGGTCTGCTTTCCCCAGCTCCTATTCAAAAATAGTAGGAGGATCTTCTAGACAGGAGCTACCAACTTTCCCATTCAGAATTCTGCTCCAGGGGCAGGGGCTCATTAATACAGTTGCTTATATGCCTCCAAACAATTGGGGTTACCACTGATTATCAATTATCCATATTTACTGATGTTGTACAATAAAATTTTTGAAAACAACATTTACTTATGTGACTTGGTCTAAATTTAGGTCAATTATATGATCTTGTTATGTTCCTTTTAGACTAGCTGCTCAGGAAGTGTTAGGTTCCTGCTGTCTTGATTATCTTTACCCAGGTAAACATTGAAGAGGCGGGAGACAAGGCTGGAAAGTTCTCCAAGTTCTCCAAGATCTCCGTTTATTAAACCAAATACAAGTGCTTAAATATCCTCCAGTCCCTGGTCCACTCCCACTCTCGTGGCACTCTACAATCAACCAGTAAATAACAGCTCTGGTGCTAGAGAGCACCAGCTGATAAAATTTTACAATACTCCCACACACATTAGTCCCTTACATGATCTAAAACTAAATCCCTAAAAACATCTGGGATACATTCTACCAGGGCACATGAATTTCCATGCCATTTTCTGGGTACTTTATCTTCTGTAATAACTGTCTTTTTTCCAACACTCTGGTTCAAACTTAGAGAAGACATGTAGCAAAAAAGGATGTCAATTTTCATGATTAAATGGCAATCCTTTCTCATCTTCCCAGAGTCCCATGAAGTTTCATGTAGATGTGTATAGCTCTATGCTGGGTTCCAAATATTGATTTCATTGTAAATCCCTGAAACTATTTTTGCACAGTGTCTAGTTTGTTTTCAACAACTGATGGATACATTGACATTGGCCATTGTAGTTTTGGAGATGCTATCTCCAAATTTCTGACTATTTTGAAGTTCACAAGGTCTTTCTATGTTCAAGGAATAAGGGGATGATACAGGGACTTCCTTACTGGCCCAAGCAATTCCCTCTGGTTCTGGCAAGAGCTGCTCCATCACAAAACTGACCTACTTTGAAATGCTAGTTTGCTATTTTATCCAAGTTACACAGAGGAAGATTGTCTTCAGTCATTGTGACATTTCCTTTGTGGAATCATCTGCCTTCATTCAATTTATATTTAGTTTCTACTTTTGACTTAGAGGTAACTAAGCATTATTCACATTGTTTTTTTGCCTTTGATTGATTCCATAATTTAATTAAAGAGATATTTTTAATTGATAGAGGCATCAGAGAATAGGCCATCATTTTAGTTTCATGGATTAGTTCATGGATTAATTAAGAGTGTGGGACATCCTTCATATACATTCCACACTTTTGCTTTTGAAGTGCTCAGAGAATCAACTGAAGTACTTTTGCAAAAGCTTGGATAGCTCTCTAGTGACTTGGGGAGATTGAGCATTATCCTTTTTGAATGCCTTCTTGTCTTAAACTCAAGAATCTTTAGAAAAGTCTATATAATAGAAAAGTCTATATAAGACTATAAATAAATCCACAACTTTACATGCTTTCATACTGTTAAATATATTTTGATGCATCTTCAGCAGGTAAGGCTTTACCAGTATATTTGATAGAGCACTGAGGTTGGAATCAGGAAGACCTGAGTTCAAATTCTACTTCAAATATTTATTGGCTGTGTGACTTAGACAAATCACTTCTGTTTGCCTCAATTTTCTTATCTGATAATAATAGCAGCTGTCTTGTGAGGATTAGATGAGATAATAATTGCAAAACACTTAACACTTGCCTAACATACAGTATTTGTTGTTTAATCGTTTCAGTTATGAACCCATTTTAATTTTTATTGGCAAAGATACTGGAATGGTTTGCATATAATAAGCACATAGTAAACATTTTATAAATGTAAAATACTAAGCTTGGAGTCAGGAAGACATATCTTCCTGGGATCAAATCTAGTCGCAGACACTTATTATATGTGTGAACCTGGGTGAGTCACTTAACTCTGCCACAAATCTGTAAAATAAGGTGGAGAAGGAAATGGCAAACTATTATCTCTGGAAAGAAAACCTCAGATGGGATCACAATGACTTAGGCATGGTAAAAATACTGAATTTCATACAAAATTTACATTTTTTAATAAAATTCTCTTATTTTATTCCCTCATAAGTCTTGCAAAATAAATTCCCAAAGGCAGAGAAGAAAAGAACAAGGAAAGAAAAGTCAAGCTTCCCATCCTCAGAAGGAAGGAACTCCTAGAGTTCCCAAGTATGTGGGAATTTGCCTACAGGGACCAGGCTCTTCCAACTGACTGGTAATCATTCTTGATCTTAGGTGAAACACCAAACTTTTCATGGTAAAATGTCCCTATGCTTCTCTTAGCTCCTAAGACTAATAATTGGGGGTTTGGGGACAAACTTTTTTGTAGGACTCTCTTTAACTTAGGCAGTCCTTTGCAAGGTCCATACAATTTCCTCTGGTCTTTCTGTGGTAAGTCACCTGAAATTTCTCCCAAGGGATCTCTAAGAGCAATCTAAATGGAATTTGTAAGGCATTATGACAAATATAATAAATTAAATAAAAAAATCATAACAGCTCGAAGAGATGGAGGGAACTTCCAAAATAGTATTAAACACTTAAGTGTGATTACACATCTTTTTTTAGATCAGAGGGCAAAACTTAATCTATAAGCTTGTAGTACAAAAATATCTCAATCAAGTTGCATGGATTCATCACAAATGAGGCAAACAATCTAGGACTGATGAAAAAAAAGGAGAAAATGAAAAAAAATGAACTTTTATGAAGAAACAGATAATGAATTGGTAACCCTAGCATTTAAGGTATGTGAAATACATACCTCACATAACAGTCTAAGTACCTGTGAGGTATTTAGTAATCTGGTATATATTGGTACCATAGAATTCAAATAAAAATTACCTCAAAAGAAACTTTTCTTACTCTTAAAGAGATTCATACTAAAAATTAGATTCTAAATTGTATTTTAAGGAAAAGAGAGAGGAAAAATGCTCATTTTTCTCCAGTTCATCCTAAAATTAAGGGTATCATCCATTAGTGAGAGAATTTTTCACTGGGTGCCCATTAATGGAGAAAACCCAATTTTTTCCTAAATGAGGACCCTTACAAATTAAAATCTCCTCCAGATCTAATTTCACTCCCCCCATTATATACTAATATATATGTAATGGGAAATCTTACCAGAATAAATGCAAAATAAACACAAGGCAGTTAAATATATGGTAAGGAGGAAGTGAGGGCAGTAAGAGCTGGGTATCAAGTGACTCTCAGGATTAGGCTGCCGAAAAGAAAAAATCACATAGATGGGTATTCACTCTGAATGGAGAGATAGAGTGAAAGGCTATCTGGAAACAAAGTTTTGTCTTCCAAACAAGGATTTGTTAAATACCTATAAAGATAATAATAGCTACCATTTATATATCACTTTAGATTTTTTTAAAATGCTTTACATATGTTTTCTCATTTATCTTCATAGTGCTTAAAATAGGTGCTTTATTAGCCATATTTTATAGATGGGGAACTGGAGAGAAAATGGTAAAATAATTTCCCTAGAGTCAAACAGATAACATCTGTGGTTTGATTTGAACTTTAGTCTTTTTGACTCAAAGTTCAACACTTTCTCCACTGTGCCACCTAGTATATGACAGATACTGTACTGAGCACTGCTGGTCTGGAGATACAACCAAAATAATTTCTACTCTCTAGGGTAGTATATTGTATTGGGGAAATTGCCTCATACACAAAGAAGTCAATACAAATCACATATAATGTACACAAATAAGGATAGTGTTTTGGAGGGAAATTTTAAGTATTTGTAGTAGGTGGCACTTGAAATGAGCCTAGGAGGAACACAAGGATTCTATGTATTATAGATCAATAGGGCTTTTATTTTAGGCATGGGAAATAACTAGTTCAGGGTTATGGAGATAGAAAATTAAATAATCTGAGGTCCACAAATGGACCAATTGAATGAAAATTTATATTAAATGGAGGAAAGTAAAGGGCAATAACTCTGGATTGGTAGTTTGGAATTAGGTTAGGAAGGACTTTAAAAGCCAAACATAGAAGTTCTCATCTTATCCTATAGATAAAAATAGAGTCATTGATGCATCTTGAGTGAGGAAGTGACATGGACTTGCTTTAGGAATATTGGTTTGTGTTGGAGAAAGAAGAAAATAGAAGCTGGGAAATCCTTTAGGAAGCTACCTCCAGGTGAGACATGATTAAGTTCTGATTTATGAAGTGGCCATATTAATGGAGAGCAGGGGATGGATGTGAGATACATTCTCGTAGCAAAATTGATAAGCCAACAACTGATTGGGATAACTAGGTTGTGCAGTGGGTAGAGTGCTGGGCCTGGAATCAGGAAGACTAATCTTCCTTGAGTTCAAATGTGGTCTTAGACAGTAGCTGTGTGATCCCGGCTGACATTCAAGTCTCCCCCATCCCTCCACATTTTTTGTTTTAGTTTTTTCATATATAAAATGAGCTGAAAAATGAAAATGACAAACCATTCTAGTATCTTTATCAAGTAAACCCCAAGTGGAGTCATGAAGGGTTGGACCCAACTAAAAGATGACTGAGTTTAGGATGTTCCCAGGTAGCAAACTGTTGTGACTGAAAGGATAATGATGCCTTTAGTAGAAATTGCAAAGATTGGAGAATAAAATGATTTCTGGAGGATAAAAATGTGCTGTTTGAGATAGGTTGAGTTTCTTTGATGTAATATGGAGAAGAGTCCTCTCCTAAGGGCTCTGGAATTACAACAGTAAGGCCTGCATTAACTTTTGACAATCATACTGAAGCTCTGGCACATTAGGTTTTTAAGGAAGGGAAACTTAAGCTATATATAAGAGAGCCAAATCCTTTAAGGTGACAGGAATCACTACAGAATGTGAAAATCAAACTTGTTACTATACAACCAGAATGTTAAATGTTTGATAAATTTATGAAAAAATGCACTGATGTCTGAAATTTTAAATTTAATCCATTCCAAAATAATAATAATGATGATAGCTAGTCATTTATGTAGCATTTTAAGATTTTACAAATTTTTTTTACAAAGTATTTCCTTATTTTTATCCTCACAACAATGGGTAACATTATTTTTCTCATTTTACAGATGATGAAACTGAGGCATATAGAGATTAATGACTTGCCAACAGTCACAGCTGTAAATGTCTAAAGTCAAATGTGAATTTAGGTATGAGTATGAGTAGACATTCTAAGACAGAAGGATCCTATTTAATTGTAGGCAGGGGTAAAGAGGAAGGATCTTTGGAGATGGTGACTTCTCTGTTGTCCCATGATTCTTCAAGGGAAGGGTGTTAACAGACAAGCCTAATAGACTTTGAGTATTATTCGCTTCCAGGAATGTCACATTAAGGTTGGAGAGGACAGAATGCGAACAAAGAAAATGTAGAATATAGGCAGGAAAGTGTAGTACACCTGAGAGCTATAAATGAGAAATTAGAGTCATTTTGTGAATGGGAGCACCAGGAATTTAAATCTTTTTTCAACAGAAAATGAAGTGTCTGTGAAGGTTTTTGAGGAAAGAAGAGTTTGTGAAAAGATTATGTGGCTCAGGTCTCAATGTGAAGGATAGGTTGTTTTTCCCATTTTCCAGATTTAGTGTGATTGTGAATTTTCATGTGTATTTGAAAGATAGTAAAATTCGTTATTAAGTGGCCACTGTATGTGTGAGACTGTGCTAAAAACTGGCATGCAAAGAAAGCCAAAATACAATTCCTGATATGTAAGAACTCACAGTTTAATGAGAAAGACAAAAACAGTGTCCTCCAGGGCCATTTTCAGGGGGTGGGGACATGTGGGAGGTTTTTAGAGCCCCAGGTGGGACAGACAAAATGCCAACAACTATGTACCTTTCTAAAGGTACAACTAAACAGGATCTCTCTGTCTTAGAATTTCTTAGAACACATAATTTTCACATTCTACTTTTGTAGCACAGTTACTGGAATACTTACTTTCTTTCTCCCAATTTAAATTGCAAATTTATGACCTCCATCTTTACATCTTAGGATACTACATACTTAAGAACTGTTTACTGAATTGATTTGTTGATGTCAGTTCCATTATTCTACACTGAATTGTTTCTATTACCATTACCCAAGCCAAGTCATGAATATACAGGATACACACATACATACATTATATACTCAAATATATGCACACATACACATATATGTTATTTGTGTATATAAATATATGTAAATAATTGAGAAAATCTTTCTATAGAATGTGAGATTTTTAATTGAGAAAGACAAGGAAGCAGGAGGTAGAGATGAGAAAGAGCATCTGGGAATATATGAGGATAGCCATAGAAAATCCCCAGAGTCAAAAAATGGAATATCTTATTTGCGGAATAGTAGAGGCCAGCATCACTGAATCAAATTTTGTGTGTGTGTGTGTGTGTGTGTGTGTGTCTGTGTGTCTTTTGAGGAGGGGAGGGTATGAGATAAGGAGGAAAAGTACAAGATTATTGGAAAGGTTGGTTGATATCAAATGGAGGATTTTGTATTTGATCCTAGAGGAGATAGGGAGCACAATGATAATCGCCCCATTCTTTTTTTTTTTTTTTTAGGTTTTTGCAAGGCAAATGGGGTTAAGTGGCTTGCCCAAGGCCACACATCTAGGTAATTATTAAATGTCTCAGACCGGATTTGAAGCCAGGTACTCCTGACTCCAAGGCCAATGCTTTATCCACTGGGCCACCTAGCTGCCCTAATCACCCCATTCTTACTCAGCATGAAGGGGGAAATGATTTGTTAAGGTAATTAAGGGTGTTTATAAGACAGTGGTATCAAACACATAGTCTGTGTGGCCTACAACACTCTTCATCATGAATCGAATCAGTAGAAAATATATTTGAGAAATATTCTAACAGAATAAATAAAAATACAAAAAACACAGATAATGTTATGTGGTTTTCTAAGTCAGTATGTGGTTGCAGGGATCCTTATATCTATATCTAGATCATTTTTAACTATCTATCTCTGTCTCATATATATCTGTATCTCTATGTCTGTCTATCATCTATCTATCTATCTATCTTAGTATTCCCCACTTCTATTTGAGTTTAACACCACCATTGTACAGGATAATATATAGGCAGAGCTGTATGGTAGGTGAAATTTGCTCTGACTCTCAAACCTCCAATTTTTGCTTCTCTCCCGTAACTTCCATATCTTGTACCCTGACTACCACCTATGAGGTTCCTTCACTCACTGCTAACAAAACCTGATTTTTGATCTTTCCTTTAAATTAAAAAAATATACAACTGACAATTGAAAGTGTGACACAAATTAGAAAAAAAGTTATATTATTATGCAATATTACTATCTCATACTTTATTTTCCTTCCTTAAGGATATTTCTCTGTCATCACATTCAACTGAGATAAATGTATACCATGGAACCAATGTAAAGACTAACAGAATGCCTTCTGTGGGGGGTGGGGGGAGGGAAGCAAGAATGGGGGAAAAATTGTAAAACTCAAATAACATTTTTCTTAAAAAAAGAAAGTGTGACACATACTTCTGACACACATTTGCATTTTTAAATAATGATCAAAAGCATAAAGGAATGGAATGCCAGTAGTAGTTATCAGTCAACAGATGGATTATACTTCAGGTTTTCTAAGTGCTCCTGGAAATAATTATGCATAGGCAAAGACTTGCTCCTTTGCTGGGAGGAAATCTGTATCACCACTTTTTTCCTAAAGGATGTTTAGTGGGCCAGCTAGGTGGAACAGTGGATAGAGCACCAGTCCTGGAATCAGGAGTACTTGAGGTCAAATCTGTCCTCAGACACTTAATAATTGCCTAGCTGTATGACCTTGGGCAAGTCACTTTACCCCATTGCCTTAAAAAAAGGGAAAAAGGATGTTTATATTACTTACCAATAGTATACACTATATTGAGTAATGGAAATAATATATATAGTAGCACTTTCTTCATAGCTGCTCCATGATGTTGCCAGGAAATATATTATCAACAGTATTTCACAAATACCAGAAAGTTTAAGTGACATGTCCATCATCAAATCATTGTTTAAAACTGTTATTAACAACTAGTCTTCTCACTCCAAGTTTGGTCGGAACTATTTGAATTATACTAATCAATACCAGTCCCAACTCTAATAAATCATTTAACCTTTCTGAGTTTCAATTTCCTTATACATAAAATAAGAAGGTTTTATGGCTTCTCAGGTCTCTTCCATCTCTTAATCAATGATGATCCTAAGTCACCTAAAAAAGGTGAGAGGGTGGTCTATGTGAAATCAATGTTGACTTATATTGATTCATGCTTGTCTTTTGTTCTTGGAGAACCTAACATCAGGGAGGTGATACCATGGCAGGCTCGTGAATTAAATTTGAGTGAAGGGGGTGCTGTGCTAAGTTATTAGCCTCATTTTCTCCTCTGGCATCATCTAGATTCCATGACCAGATAAGAATGAGGACTGTGATATTGCCATGAAATGGATGGAAACTTCAAGATAGTAATTTTGTCTGTCCACTTCTAGTTAAAGACAGAGATATTTTTTTCTCTCCATTATGAAGCAACTGAGTTCTGAGACTACTCACCTTCAAACAAGTGTGGACATCATTTCTTCTCTCCATGTACAAGGATATGTTTCTCAAGTCATGGGAATGGAGAGGAAATTAAAACTCAAATAATTTTGATTTTTTATATGTAAATATTTATTTTAGATCTTTAAATTTTTCTTCTTAGGGTTGTTTTTCTCATATAGCCTCTTTACATTTAAGAGTTTTCCAGGGTTTATTTTGTTTAGTTTAAATTAAAAAAGATGTCATAAATGGCAAAAGGTGATCTGTGAGAAACCAAAATGAGTGTTGAGGATATGAATGGTGTCACGTAAATAAATTTATGAAGTGGCAAATTAATATTGTGATTGCATTTGCATCTTAGCTATATGATGGATAAATGCCATATTTCAATTTCAATAGGTTTTAATTCTCAGGCCAGCTAGGAGTCAGAAATTATGTGGTATGGTTCACAGAGCAATTTATGCTTTGCAAATGATTAATATCCATTTCATACAAGGTGTCCTGAAAGAAAACAGATTACTCCACATCTTTAAATATGGACAGACCCATGTTTTTTGTGAAACTTAAAACTATATTTTTTTGGCAGATTAATGGTCTTGTGTTGATGTATATGAATATTTAAAGATAATTTTTTTAAAAAAATAAGAAGATTGTTTGGTGCCAGACCAGAAATAGATACAGATGATTAGAAAATAATTACCTATAATAATAAATGTTGGTCACACTTTCTGAATATACTTTCATTTGATTTTTCTTTATTTTTAATTGCATTTAACTCTTTACATGGAGCCAGACATTAATTTTGAGTTGATCTATTTATTTACTTTTGTGAGAATATAGAGATTTGAGCAGACAACAAATAGGGTGCTGAAGACGGGGGGGGGGGGAGAGGAAGAGAAACAGAGACAGAGATAGCGAGGAAAGGATAAGAGAAAGAATAGTGGAAGAAGAGAAAGGGAGAGGGAGATGTGGAGAGAGGAGAAAGGAGAAGCAAAGGGAACAGTCCTAAAGAGATTAAGAGATAAGTGGATCTGAACTTAGAATCCCTTGACTTTAAATTTAGTACTCTTCCACACCATCACACTATTTTCAGTACTTAACTGGAATACCTTGGGAAAGTATTTTCCCTTTTTGTGTTTCATTTTGAGATCTGTAAGATATGGGTTGAACCCAATATGATCTGTAAGGTCCCATGCAAATTCTAAACCTATTCTCTCATGAAAGGCAATCTAGATCATTATTATTTGCCCCTGAGTGAGGAAAAAACTAAAACAAACTAAAAGATAGGTTATTTTTGCTAAGAATTATAATATATTTTCACAATAGTTCTATGTATTGCTTCCTTTTTACATATAGGTAAACTGAAGCTAAGAGTTTAGGTGCCATCCCAAATCACACAAATTAGTGAGAAAAATCAGGTTGACAGATTATCTCTTTGAAACCCCGGCCACTATATTGTCTAAAATTTTCCTTCTCTTTACTCAATATTCGAGTTTTATTGGCATGGTAACCTTTCACTGTCCCTAGTGTTCTGTCCGTACTGAAATAAACCAATTCCCAGCCTGTCTGGAACCCTTTTACCTTTTTTCTAATTATGAATTGATGTTCTAAAGAACATCCATTAATCCACAAATGTCAATCAACCTCTTTTTCATAATGCTTCTTTCTAATCATCTCACTGCTCTTCTCTCTCAAATTCCTTACTGCTTTTCTTCATCTTCTTAATAATAATCATGGTGATAACAATAATAAAAATTAAAAATTTTAATGTTAATAATCCTCTGCCTCAATTTTTTTTAATTTCCAATTAAGAACAAGTCCTTACCAAAGATTTTTGCTCATAGAGCTATAACATTCAAAGGAATACCTTGAAGCATTCTTCTTTCCATATTCCCCCCCTTAATTTCAGGGTTGATTTGTGCTACTTGTTTGTCTATTCAATTTTCTCATGCTTGGGTTATTCATGGCTTAGGTCTAAATAAGAATTTTAGCAACAAATTCCCCTAATAGCACACCAGGTTTCATTGTGAAATAAATTTATGAAAATTTATTTTCATGACTCCAATAGAAACACAAGACTTAGGGATGATAATTGTTCAATCGTTTTTCAGTTGTGTCTGACTCTTCATGACTTCATTTGTAGTTTTCTTGGCAAAGAGACTGAAGTGCTTTGTTATTTTCTTCTACAGCTCATTTTACACTTAAGGAAATTGAAGCAAACAGGGTTAATTGACTTGCCCAGGGTCACATAGCTAGTAAGTGTTTTAGGTCAGATTTGAATTCATGTCTTCCTGACTCCAGACCCAGTGCTCTATCCACTTTACCATTTAGCTGCCTTCAATGATGATAATCATAATAATAAAGTGTATATTTCCATTTCCAGCTATTTCCATCTGAACTTTAACTTGTCTAAAATTTCACCTCTATATCTTTTACTGTAAACCAGTTATTCTACCTAAATTCTCTTTTAAAACATTATTGCTTCATTATTCTCCCAGACATCAAGTGTCAAAACCTTTGAATCATTTACCCTTCTTCCTAGCCACTTTCACATACTACACACATGTTTAATGTTTGTAGTATATAGTTTATTGTGTTTAAATCAGTTTCATCATCAGGTGTGACTTGCACAAAATGAAGATTGGCAAGTATGTATGTGTATTTACACATACACACATATGTATATAGATGCACATACACATACACATATCTATGCAATGGTTATAACATGTGTACATACATATAAAATTATTTGTGCAAATATACCTATAAATACACATGCACACTTACCAGTCTTCATTATGTGCAGAGTTTGTTTGATAAGGAAAGTCTTCATTCCTATAATTTAAGCCATGATCTAGAAATTAAAAAAACATATATACAAATGTCTATCATATATTCATATATTTTCTCTTAAGCAATATATATGTTTATCTTTGTGTGTGTATGTGTTAGATGCTCAGGGAAAATTCATTATATAGAGTTTTGGGATTATTTGGAGTGATTAGGAAGTACTATATTTTGTTTCCTCTCCCTCCTCTGCTTTTGGGAATTTTAAGTTAAAATAGGTTATTCTAATTTTTTTTTTTTACAAAATAGAGTAAGTGTAAGACAGTGAAATTATAGTATATTCAATGAAATATTTTAAACATGCTATTAAAAAAGTTACCAGGAATTATATATATATATATATATATATATAATATATATGTATATTATATATGTATATATATATATATATATATATATATATATATATATATAAAAAACACTGTTCATTATAGTGAGACTTGTCTCTTATCTCAGTGTCTTGCTCTATTTCTTTTTCTGGTAGTTAATAAGATCAAAGGTTAAGAATTAGAAGGAACACTAGGGGATTATCTAGTCTGAAGTCAACCTTAACCCCTATTTGTCCACAAAAGTCCCCCAGTGCAACCTGAACCAGATTAAATTGTAATTTGGAAATTTTAACAAAATGAATAAAGTATAATACAATATAGATAATCTAAATATGTTATATTCTAAGTCATGTCTTAGACTATATGACTTAGGCATGTAGGGATCCATTTTTATTCGACTTTGACATCACTGAGATTCTAGACTAACTTGCTCTTTTTACAGATTATGTTCTAAAATGAAGAGAGGTGAAATGTCTTGCCCATGGTCATATATATATATATATATATATATATATATATATATATATATTAATAAATAAGTGATAGAGATGAGATTTGAACCAGGTCTGATGTATCCATATTCTCCCAGATACTCATTCATTGCATCATACTTCCTGCAACATGAAGATTGTTCTCAGTGCTTCTTGTCTTGGAATAGAGAAATCAGAGTGATGTTCCCAGTGATCTAGAACCTCTTCATTATCTTTTTTTTGACAAATTATGCTAGTCTGACTATAAGGTGGAATGTCAGTGTATCTGGTCAATTGAGCCAGTATTCTCAGATGACATCTGTAAATCTAAGTCATTGAGTGGGTGAAAAGATCTGCCTATACGGTATGATTTTTTTAGATTTCTTTCCATAATTTTTTTTACCTGACTAGTAAAATCTTCAATTAGAACATCACCCCTTTAGCTAAACTAGACAGGTACTTTATCACTTCTGGAAATCCAAATGCCTGTGAGAAGTATGAAAACGTAAGCTTTATCAGCTATTAATGCCATAGTATGAATGAATGTCAGAGTCCTTTCCAAGGGCAGATTTTGATAGGTAATGGAAAGAGAGAAGTGATAAGTTGGAGATGTATGATTACAGATATAAAGTTAGGAGGGTCTTCAGAGTCCATCTAGTCATACCTGCATATTTTACAAATAAAGAAATTGGGACCTAAGGAGGTTAAATTAATTGATGTAAGTCATACCAACAATAAGTGTCAGAAGTGAGGATTTGATCCTTGGACCTTTTGGTCCTCTGACTTAGAAGACAGTGTTTTTTTGTGGGAGGAAGTAACTCTTGGGGAGAAAAAGTCTGAGAAGCTGAAGGTTTGGGAATCTTCTTCATAAATTATCTTAAACTAGACATGAAAAGACTATGCATTATGTGTGTAGATATATGCATTTATACATGTATGTATTCATATATGTGTGTATAAGCCATTATAACTTAAAAATCTTGCTTTCAAAGATTTTCAGGTATTTAAAAATAAGTATTCTATATGGTAATGCAGAAAAGATACATTCCATTACCGTGAAATACTTTAAAATAAAATAAAAAAAAATTGTATTCTAAAAAATACCCCTTTATTCTTTTTAAGTCATCAAAATCTGTTCTTGCTAGTAATGTCTTAATTTATTCTATACTGAAAGCCCAGCTTTAGATTTCACAGTGGAAATATAACTCATGAACCCCAAAATCAATATTTCCATGCTCAGAGTTAAGCAAAACCAGGTCTCATATCACTAAGCCAATCAAATTAATGCTTAGGTTGGAAGTTCTACAGTTACGACCATTTGCCAGTTTAATTGATGCTGGCATTCGAAGTTAATGGCTCTTAGGCCCCCAAATAAGTTTTCATCCTTTATTTGAGCAATTCTAGGAGGCGCAAAATATGACTAATAGGAAGTCTTGAATTTCATTTCATTCATTCAGACATTTATTGAGGAGTTATAGTATAGAGAACATGATGTTAGGTGGGTTCTCCCTGGTTAGATATTAGAATCATATTTGTCTAATGGTCAAGTCAATTAGCATTTACTGAATCTACTGCTCATAAAATTATTATTATTATCATTATTTGATATTTTTACAGAATTTAATGCCATGCTTATGGGTAGTGCTTGATACATTTATTCTCCTCCCTCAATTTCCCTCCTTTCCCCCAGGATCTGTGTTAAGTTCTGAGGATACAAAGAAAAACAAAAACAGTTTCTAATGTCAAGAAATTCACAGTTAAATGATATAGAAAGCATCCTAATAACTATGTACAAATAAAAAATATTTATAGGATAAGTTGCAGACTATCACCTGAGGGAAAGCATTAGCAATAAAGGAAATGTTGGAAAGGTTCCATATAGAAAATCAGATTTTACCCAAGACTTAAAGGGAACCAAGATGAGAAGAGAGAGAATTCTGGGCATGGGGGACATGCGGTGAAAATACAGAGTTGGAGATGGAACGATAAAGGGGTCACTGTCCCTTAAATGAAGAGTTTATGTGTCCTGTTTAATTGATATATTGTTGAGTTCTCTCTGGATAGAGGGAAGAGAAATTCAAAATTAAAAAAAATGATTAACATCAAACAATATTTAAAAAGGATACGTGTGTGTGTGTGTGTGGGGAGCAGAGTGTAACAAAAATAGAATGGAAAGGATAGGGAGACCAATCATCAGGTTATTGAACTATTTCAGGAATGAGGAAATGAGGGCCTGTTTAAAGTTGGGCATGATTGGGGAGAGAAGGGTTTTTCAAAAGATGAGGCAAAGCTGAAACCTATTGGTCTTTTTGCATATGTATATATAATATACATTTAATATTGTAATTTTGTCATCTATGATGCCTTTAAACATAATATATTTTCTTTGAATCTCTTGTTAGGTTGTTTCCATCATGTCTGATTCATTGTGATCCAATTTGGGACTTTTTTTGGCAATGATAGTAGTTTGCCATTGGCTTTTCCAGCTGATTTTAAAGATGAGCACACTAGTCAAACAGAATTAAGGCACACAGGCACACAGCTAGTAAGTATTTGAGGTTGAATTCGAATTCATAAAGATACATTTTCCTGTCTCACCTACCTGTCCTTAATATATCTCTTTTTTGCTGTTATTTTATCTATGAAAATTATCGTCACTTCTGTTTCTACTTATTTTGCTGGCAATGATTCATTTGACTCCAACCCCTCATCATAACTTTATTTTTTTTTGACTTGTCTGTTTCTTGCTGTTAAATTTTGTTAATTTAATAAACTCTTCCATCCTCAGCAGTTTATTGGGTGAGATTATCCTATTCACTGGAAAGGATATACCTGTTGATCCTCCTATCTCTTTGCTCATTATCTCTTTAACCTTTGATATCAGTCTCTTTGGCTACCACTCCCAATTATGTGTTGCCTGTATGAATTGGTATGTAAAGTCCTTGAAGTCCGGGGTTATTTTTATTTTTTTATTTGTTTTCCTTTTATCATAGGGCTTGGCACACATTGAGCATCGAATAAAATTTTTCCCATTCATTCAACTGGGATTTTTCTGCTTTTTCTGAAAATTATTTAACATGATCTTCAAGACAAGTATTGAGTTTGGCATTCTACAATTAAAGGAAATTTGGGATGAAGGATCTTGTAAGAGACAGAGTCTTTGTATTAAATTGGGGGAGATAGTATTGTTATCACTGTCAATTATCTGACACATCTATAGGCTGAAGGTTAGAAAAAGTAAAACGGACCAACAGATTTAAGTAGTAGGTTTCTAATTCTTAGTACCTTCACATTTGGGCTGGTAGCCTGAAGATAATAGGTAATTTGCTCTTAATCTGATGTTAGGACATAAATTGAGCTTTAAAAACCATCTAGTTAAGCCTCTTCATTTTGCAAATGAGAAACCTGAGACTAAGAGAAATAAAATGTTTTGCCTTGTATCTCTCCTAGAAAGTAACATAATAGGATTCCTCCAAGTAGAGGGCTTTTTCCATTATAGCAACATTATGTTCATATTTATGAGTAAGTGACATATATTCTGTTACTGTGACTGTTAGAATTGGAGAGTTCATTGATTAGAAATCTTGAAACAAAAGTGATCAATAAATTGTCCTGACATTTAAACTCAATTAGATTCAAAATCCTCCAGGTTGATTAAGATAAAATATCTGATGATTGAATTTTAGATTTTTATGAGGTACATAATTTTGAATCCATACGCTGACATCTCCAAATTGATAATTTTCAGAGAAACAGTTTTTAAGTAGAAGTGATTTCCTGAATAAAAGCATATACATTTCACACATATATGTTGATATAAATGTGTTTGTTAATCTTTGTCTAAATCTATTAAATAATACTTAGCTTCTCATTCAATCAATTGATCAATTGACAAGCCTTTATTAATTAATCCCTTATTTTGTGCTAAACATTGTGTTAATCACTGGGTATGCAAAGAGGGGAAATAGTTCCTGCCTTCAAGAAATTGCCATTTTAATAAACTAGACAATATGAACATAATTAAATAAAAGTAAGATACAAAACAAATAGGTATCTTAGAGAGGAAAGAAATGACACCTTGGGGGAAGAGTAAGGGTTATTTGAAGAGAACTTTTTAAAAAAAACTCATATTTATCCTAAGTTTTTAAGTAATCCAGGCCTTCTAGGAGGAAGAACTAGAGATGGAAAAAGCCTTCCAGGGATGAGATACGATGAATGCAAAGGCAAAGAGAAAAGACATAAAATAGTTCATGTAGAGAATAGCTATGAGGCTAATGTGACTGGAGGCTAATGGTTTATGGAGAGAATTAACTTGTGAAGACTACAAAGACTGAAAGGGGTCAGATTGTGGAGTACTTAAAATGCCAAGCAATGTTTATATTTCATCTTAGAAGTAATGGAGAGCCACTAGAATTAATTTCATGGTAGTGGTGCTCACATGATCTTACATGTGCTTTAGGAAAATCATTTTTGCAACTTTTAGGCAATATCAGGATCTTGGATAGTAATTACCACAGTGTACAGCTCAGGTGAAGAAGAATAGGATATGAGAAGCAAATCAGGATCGGACCTTGAAACCATTGAATCAGTAGCAGCTGCTTCTATACTCTCAACCCAAATGGTAAGGGGATTGAAGAAGTGATCAGAAAGAGATTAATAAGGTCTCTTTGAGGGCACTTGCGGTAGGACTCTGTTGCCTGTTTATACTCAGATCTGGATCACAGTTCTCAGTAACAGTCTCAGGGTAAGGAAGAGTACTAGCACCTTAAAGCTTGTACTATAGTGGTGCAGGAACTCTTATCACAGTTCTAGGGAAGAAAAGAATGCTTTTGGTAACTCATAAACCAGAGCATAGATCAGGAGAATAACAACATTTTTCCTTAAATCATACTACTTTAGAAGAACTGAAAACTTACAGACCCCTAAGGGTATCTCTGAAAACAATTGCACAAACTGTTGAAGCTTGAAACAGTGTGCCCTCTACTCTGGAAGGAGAACTCTATTTTAATAAAAAGTTAAAAGTTAAGAAAAAGAGTGGAAAAATGAACAAACAGTAGAAAAAAATCTGACCATAAAAAGTTACTATGGTGACAAGGAAGATCAGAACACACACTCAGAACAAAGTCAAAGCTCAACATCCAAAGCTTTAAAAAAAGAATTGGTTTCAGGTTGTGGAAGGGCTCAAAAAGGATTCTGAAAATCAAGTAAGAGGGGTGGATGAAAAATTGGGAAGAAAAATGAAGGATGCAAGAATATCATGAAAAAAATCAATAGCTTGGTAATGGAAACATAAAAAAATTACTGAAGAAACTAACACCTTAATAGACCAAATAGTAAAAGAGCTACAAAAAGTTCATGGGAAGAATGCCTTGAAAATCTTAATTGACAAATAGGAAAAGAGACAGAAATTTACTGAAGAAAAAAATTCTTAAAAAGTATAATTGGAAAAGGGAGCACAGAAACTCACAGAAGAAAATCATTTCTTTAAAATTAGAATTGAGGGACGGCTAGGTGGTGCAGTGGATAGAGCGACGGCCCTGGAGTCAGGAGTAGCTGAGTTCAAATCTGGACTCAGACACTTAATAATTACCTAGCTGTGTGGTCTTGGGCAAGGCACTTAACCCCATTTGCCTTGCAAAAAAAACCCAAACTATAAAAAAGAACAAACTAAAATTGGAATTGAGCAAAAGGAAACTAATAAATTATAAAAAATCAAGTAGCAAAAAACCAAATGAATAAAAATAGAAGATAATATGAAATATTTCACTGGAAAAGCATTTGACCTCAAAAATAGATTCAGAAGAGACCATTTAAAATATTTTTGACTTCCTGAAAGCTATGGTTTAAAAAACAAAAACAAAAATATCATTTTTTTCAAAAAATTGGCAAGAAAAATGACCTGGTATTCTAGGTTTAGAGGATAAAATAGAAATTGAAAGAATCCCCCAATCATTTCCTGAAAGAGATCCAAAAATGAAAACTCCCAGGAATATTATAGACAGGTTTCAGACCTCCCAGGTCAAGTGGAAATATTGCAATTAGCTAGGAAGCAGCAATTAAAATATTGTAGAGTCACAGGGTAACAAAAGTATGAAGGCTTTAGAACATGATACTCTGGAAAGCAAAGGAATTAGGATTCACCTACCCAGCAAAATTGAGAATATTCTTTCAGGGGAAAAGATGGATATACCAAGAAATAGAGAACTTTCAAGCTTTTGAAATAAAAGGTCCAGCTGAGTAGAATATTTAACTTTCAAATACGTGACTCAACAGAAGCATAAAAAGGCAAACAGGAAAGTGAAATAAGATATCCAATACTATTTACATTTCTACATGGGAAGATAATACTTGTAGTTCAAAAATTTTCTCATTATTAGGACAAGTAGATGTTATATATATATATATATGCATATATATATATATATTTATATGAAGGAAGGGAAATAGATAAGAGAGTAGGGTTGATAGAAGAGAGGGTAATTTTGGGGAGGTGACAGCCATAAGCAAAACATTTTTGAAGAGAAATAAGATGAAAGGAGAGAGAAAGAATAGAATGAAGGGTAATGAAGCCAACAATTATAACTGTGAAAAATATGAAGCAAGTTTCTCTAATTTATAGGCTTTATTACTAAAATATATAGAGAACTGAGTCAAATTTATAAAAATAAGAGCCATTCTCCAATTGATTAATGTTCAAAAGATATGAATTGTCTTCAATTAAATAATCAAAATTATCTTTAGCTATTTGAAAAAAAATTTCTAACTCATTGATTGGAGAAATGCATATCAAAGCAATTCTGAGATACTATTTCATATCTATAAGACTGGATGATAAGAACAGTAAAGAAAAATAACAAATGCTGGAGAAGATGTATGTATATGTATGTATATGTGTATATTTGTAGCAACCTTTTTCTGGTGACAAAGAATTGGAAATTGAGAGGTTGTGTAGCAGTTAGGGAATGACTGAACATTATGCTATATTATTGGGATGGAATACTTTTGTGCTATAAAAAATGATAAAAAACCTGGAAAGACTTGTGTATACTGATGCAAAATGAAGAGTACTACTTACAATGTAAAAACAGTATTGTAAATTTTCAGCTGTGAATGATTTTGCTGTTTTCAATAATCTAAAACAATGTAGAAGGACTGATGAAAAATGCTGTCTATCCCCAAAGAATCTATGCTATCTGAATACAGATTGAAGCATTTTTTAACTTTATTGAGTATTTTTTGTCTGTGTTTTCTTTCACAGCATAACTAATTTGGAAAAATATTTTGCATGACTACACATGTATAACCTATATTGAATTTATGATGTTTGTCCTTTGTTCCTGAAAGACACCATAACATCACGGAGGGGATGCCATGATATCATGTGAATTGAATTTGGATGAGGGAATGCTTTGCTAAGTCATCAGCTTCATTCTCTTCCAGAGTCTTCTGGCTCTAGTGACTGGTTATGAACCAGAATGACTGAACATTGCCCTGGATGGGAGGCAAACAGGAAACAGAGTTAAGTGACTTGCCCAAGAGCACACAGCTTGAAAGTGTCAAGTGTCTGAGACCAAATTTGAACTTTGGTCTTTTTGACTGCAAGGCAGGTGTTCTATCTACTGCACAACCTAGCTGCTCCCTATATCAAATTGCATATCTTCTCAATAAGTGGGGATGGAGAGGGATGGAGGGAGGGAGAGAATTTGAAACTCAAAATTTAAAAAATGAATGTTAAAAAGTATTTTTACGTGTAATTAGGGAAATGACATTATAAACATAACTTTTACATGAAATGGGAAACTAAAAAAAATGTTTGATTCACTTTATTGCAAAGATCTTATCCTACAATATCTACAAGGCATGCCTGTAATAAAAGACCTACATATATAAAAGGGACTGAATTTTCTGTTTGTCTGCACAGAGGTGGCTAGGTGGCACAATGGATAGAGTGCTGGGCCTGGAGCTATAAAGACTCATCTTCCTGAGTTCAAATCCAACTTCACACACCTATTTGATGTGTAATACTAGACAAGTCACTTAAACTTGTTTCCTCAGTTCCTTGTCTACATAATGAACTGGAGAAGGAAATTGCAAATCATACCTATATCGTGCCTAGAAAATCCAAAACTGTGTTACAGAGAGTTGGACACAATTAAAATAACTGACAATTTTCCCTTATAGTATAAAGCTAGGGGTAGAAGTTACAAAGCAGTTGGTTTTGGCCACAAGGGAAATATATTTTAATGCTTAAAGTTGTTTGAAAATGGAACAGGTACCTACATAAATGGTAGGTTCTTACTGAGTGCAAAAATGAATTGATTGTTAAATATTGTAGAAGATTTTAATTTAATTATGGCTTGGGCAAAATGACCTCTTAGGCCCTTTCCAAATCTGAGATGCTGAGTCTGAATAACTGCTTTGAGAGAAATAAGAAACAACTATACAGACAGAAACAATAATGCAGGTAACACCAATAACTTGTCAATAACCAAAGTAAAAAATTTGAATGCTATTTTGCCAGAATAAAGACAATAAAAAACCCCCCATCAAATGGAAGCCTGAAAACAAACATATTGATCAAAATTTCTAAATATTCTAAATAAATAATTGATAATACAGAGTCAAAACAATGCATAGGATAATACAGAATCAAGATAATACAGAATCAAAACAATGAATAAGGTAAAATAATTTAAATTCAATTATTTAGGCTTGTGAAGCAAAGAAGTAAGAGGAAGGTGAGAATATTTGATAAAGATAAATCTGAAGAATTTCTATTCATAGTTATAATAAAAAATAATAGTTACATTTGAAGTTAGCTAAGTATTTTATTTTTATCATTGCACTGAATCCTCCCAATAACTGGATTTTTTGTTGTTTTCCATAATTTTTGACTCTTTATGACCTTTTCCTTTATACATTGTGTAAATTAATTATGTAAACTACTGTAGGAGGGCATTTCAAAAAATTCAAAGAATCAATTATTCTCAAGTACTTTAATAGAATACATTTACATACAAACAATGGATGTCCTAATCATCAGATCTATCTAATCTGTTTATTAAGACAGGTCTTCTAAAGACCTTTTCAAGTTCCATTTTGAATGAACTTTGTAATAAAGTAATTAAATAGTGCTCCTTTAGGGTGATCACTATTTATCTAGAAGTTATAAGTAACTAACAATGTAAGGACAAGAGTCATTATTCAACAAATAAAAAAAAAAAATAAATGAATAAATAAATAAATAAATAATCAAAGGGTGTAAAAAGTCAGTTTTCTAAAAAAGTAACATTTTCAACAGTCACATGGGAAAAATTTTGAGTATCTATTAATTGGAGAAATTTAAATAAAAACAACTCTGAATTCTACTGAATGCATCCAATAGAAAGAAGGGTAATATCAAATTTAATGCTAATCCATCTGTGATAAAGAAGGCATGCTATTATTTTGTAAAAGTTATGAACTGATTCAGGCTTTCCAGTAAGCAAGGACATTATCAATAATTCAATACACAAAGATGTATTAGGATACTCATCTTGGGCCAGGTACTTTGGTGCTGGGCATTCAAAATGCAATAAGACAACAGTGCCTGCTATCATGGATTACATGAATTATAAATACATGAATATTCTTTGAGTGGTTCTACCCCTCTTATCCCCACCTAGTGTCAAGGAGAATATTAACTATATTCCTATCAACATTAGTAAAAACAAAAGCAAAAAACAACCCTGGAAATACCCTTTGGAGAATAACTGAAAATGAATATAATAGTGTTTTTAAATGCTTGTTGACTAACCAAATTATTATTACTACACAATAAAAAATGATTTGAAGAATTCAAATAAACATAAGAAGACACTCAGAGAGAAGTGAAGTGAAGGAAACGACCAAAAGAACAATATACGCATTGACTGTAACTCTTAAGTTAAACACAATAGAAACAAATCTGTTAAGTACAGAAAGAAAAGGTCATTGAAATGAGGATGATGTGGATATACTACTTGCTTTGAAAAAATACTTTGACATACAGATCACAGCTCAGATAGTCTATCTTGGGGGGGGTGAGTAGGAAACAAGAGACTTCCTCACTTCTTCATAAAGCTATATTTAAAATCACACAAATCATTCAGTAGGTATTACTTGCTCTTGGTCCTATGACCAATCAATTTTCATTTGAGGACATCATTTAATTATTCTTCCTAGTTCCTAATTAGTTATTCATTGCAATATATTTCCACACAATTCGCATCTTTCCTTTGACCTCCAAGTGACTTTGACCTCCTTTAGAGACTGTCATAATCTATTACTTGAACCAACATGCATACAATTATGATGAAGTCAATATAGAATTAATTATTGTTAAATAACAACATTTGTAAATGGATATGATGAATTTCTAGGGCAAGGCAACTGAAAATTATTCTGAAATTTTCAGTTTTCATATGAATCCTTTGGTTCCAAATATATACAGCCTTAGTTTCAACACAGAAATCCACCATATCCAGTCATCAAATCCTGTTGCTTTTTCCTTGGATGTTGCTCACATATATCCTTGTATTTTAATTTTCTTACTGCAATAATTTTATTATTTAACCTCCTTGCCTTCAGATTATCTTTCAGGGAATATCACAGAAAGTTGCTTGATTAATTATCTTAAAAAATCATCTTAAAAACCAAACCAGCTGGGATAGAGCCAAGATGGCAAGGATATTTAGAAAACTCTCCCCAGATCACTCCAAATTCCTTTAAATAATTTCTGTAACCAAATTCTAGAGTGGTGGAACCCAAAGAAAGACTGAATGAAACCATTTCCCAGTCCAAGACCACTTAGAAGATCTACAGGAAAGGTCTATTACACTTGAGTTGAAAAGGACTGCAGTCTAGCCTGGGTTGTACTGGAGTAAATTGGCAACAATCATCCAGAAACAGCCCATGGGTTGCCTGGGTCCATGTCAGTGCCAGACCTCTGAGTCCAGGACAATTGGGAAGGGCAGTGGGAAAATTCTGCCACAGCAGAGGGAGAGCAGAGCCCAGTCCAGTGCAGGCCTCCACATAGACCTGGTCCAGGGACCAGGAACAGGCTTGGGGAGCCACCCTGCAGCACCTCCCAACTGCTTCCAGAGTGTTCAGCCCATGGACTGTAAGGGGTTTGGGGAGATTACAGAGGTTTGTCTGCTATCCCTGAGGCAAGATTCTGTGGCTTTGCCATGTTCAAATCCAGGTCAAAAGTCTGGGCCTCAGTCTCACAATAAGGAGTTTTATAGTCACAGTGGAGATGGGACCCTCCTCACATTTCCAGGGCAGAGGGGAGGGAGAACTTGTAGTCATCCACAGATCAGAACACAGATCAGGAGAGCAGTCAGAGCCTTTCATAAGACCTTGAAGGAATTGAGGTTTCTTGGAGGTGTCCCTAAACACAAATGCAAAACCCTCAAAAGTTAGTAAAAGCTGGAAAGCCATATATGAGCAGATACAATGAGAAATGTACATTATACAAAAAAGCCATATTATAGGATGATCAGCTGGGATTGAATTTACTTTTCCCAACAATGCTTTAACCCAAGACAACTCTGAAGGACTTATGGTAAGGAATATTATCCATCCATAAAGAGCTGATGGTGTTTGGAAAAACCCCTCAAAAGATTGGACAGTGCATCATCCACCTTGGAAGTAGAGTCCCATCTTAACAAAGAGATAATTATGTCATAGGCTAAGGAAATGAGCAAATTACAGAAGAAAAGAAGCCTGACCATAGACAATTACTTTGACCCTAAAGAAGATCAAAATAGACATTCAGGGGATAACAAAGTCAAAGCTCCAACATCCAAAGCCTCCAAGAAAAATATGAATTAGTTTCAGGCTATGGAAGAGCTCAAAAAAGACTGAACATCCAATAAGGTAAGTAGAGGAAAAATTGGAAAGAGAATTGAGAGTGATGTGGAAAAACATGAATACCAAGTCAACAGTTTGGTGAAGGAGAGACAAAAAAATACTGACAAAAATAACATCTTAAAAACCAGTATAGGTCAACTGGAAAAAGCAGTTCAAAAAGTCAATGAGGAGAAGAATGTTTTTTTTTAAAAAAAAGCAGAATTGACCAGATGGAAAAGGAGATGCGAAATATCTTTAAAGAAAATAATTCCTTCAAAATGTAGAATGGAGTAAGGGAAGCTGATGACTTAGTGAGAAATCAAGAAACAATAAAACAAAACCAAAAAAATGAAAAACTAGAAGAAAATATAAAATATCTTATTAGAAAACAACCAACATGGAAAACTGAACCAGGAGAGATAATTTAAAAGTTATTGGACTAGCTGAAAGTCATGACCAGAAAAAAGAACCTAGACTTCATTTTAAAAGAAATAATCTAGCAAAATTGACCTGATATCCTAGAAGCAGATAGAATAGAAATTGAGGAAATCCACTGATCACCTTCTGAAAGAGATCCCAAAATGAAAATTCCCAGGAATGTTATAGCCAAATTTCAGAACTCCCAGGTCAAGGAGAAAATATTACAAACAACCAGAAAGAAATAATTCAGATACTGAAGATTTACAGTCAGGATCACACAGGATTTCACAGCTTCTACATTAAGGGCTTGTAGGCCTTGGAATATGATATTCTGGAAGGCAAAATAGCTTGCATTACAACTGAGAATCAAACACCCAGCAAATTGAACTTACTTTTGCAGGGGAAAAGGTATTCAATGAAACAGGGGACTTTCAAATTTTCCTTCTGAAATGACCAGAACTGAATAGAAAGTTTGGTCTTCAAGTACATCAGATAAAGCATAGAGAGGATAGATGAGAAAGGCAAATTCTGAGGGATTTTGAACTGCTTGTATTCCTTCATGGGAAGATGATTCTGTTAACTCATATGAACCTTCTCATTTATTAGGGAAGTTCAAATAAGCATATACAGACAAGGCACAGGAAGGAACCGAATATGAAGGTATGAAGGTAAAATATATTATCAAAATGGAGTTAGTGGGCAAAAAATAAAGGGATAAAGGGAAAGGAGAGGTCAAATGGGCTACGTTATTTGACCTAAAATGTCAAGAAAATGCTTTTGCAATGGAATAGAAGGGGGGGGGGGAAGGTGAGGGGGAATGAGTGAGCCTTCATTCTAATCAGATGTGAATCAGAGAGGAAATAACATACACACTCAATTGGGTATAGAAATCTATCTTACCAGGAAAATAGGAGAGTAAAGAAATGGAAGAAAGGGGACAAGGGAAGTGAGGGGGAGTGTAGGTATTAGGAAAAATGGATGCTCTCAATACACTTTTAAGGAGAGCTAGGGTGAAAGGAGACAGAGAGAGAGAAAGAGAGAGAGAGAGAGAGAGAGAGAGAGAGAGAGTAGAATAGACAGGAGTGGGGAAGAATAGGATGGAAGGAAATACTGCTAGCAATAGCAGCTGTGGGGAAAAAATATTGAAGCAATTTCTTTGATGGATTTATAAAAGAATGCTATGCAACCTTCACCTCCCCCAAAAGAAATCAATAAAATATTTTTTTAAATTAAAAATAAATTGAAGCAGTTAGCCAAATGCAAAGTACTACTGTTATTTTCTTGTTGAAAGAAAAATAAAAAAAGAAAAATATTCAGTGACTCTCCATTGTCTATGGAAAGTTCAGATTTTGAAGCCCAGCACTGAAAGTTTTCCACATATGGTAAAAAGCTAGTTTCTAGACTTTACTCCAACATAAATCCCATATTTTAACCAAACTACACTGGTCTTTATTTCTTTGAGTTTATATTATACTTCCTTGGTTTCATGAAATTGCTCATACAATTTGCTGTGTTGGGAATGCCCCATTTTTTAATCTTAATTTATTGACATTCTAGCTATCCTTTAAAGACTAGTTCAAATATAACAAAAAATATACAATTAGCACTTATATAGCTATTTAAAATTTGCAAAGAGGTTTACAATGACTATCTTATGTAATCCAACAACAATCCTGGAAGTTTGGTATTATTATTATTATTATTATTATTATTATTATTATTATTATTTTATTATTATTATTTAACAGACAAGGGACCTGAGGAAACAGGTTAATTGACTTGTCCAGAATCCTCTAGTTAGTAAAGGTCTAAGGGCAAATTTGAAACTAAGTCTTCCTTACTTTAGGTTCATTACTCAATCAATTATGACACCTATTTGCCTCTCTTCCATACCTTTCCTGATCACTTCCTACCTTTGAAGTAGTGGAACCATTATTGTGCAGGTACTCAAGTGGCACTTATTATGTATTTCCTTGTATTGATGATATCTGTGTATATGACTTAGCTCCCCTATTATGTCTTCCTACCCTTCTACCATGTACTCTGCAATTCACTGGCTCTGATTGCCTTGATATTCTTTGCACGAGACATTCTTTATCCAGACTTTAGACATTTTCACTTGTCCTCCTTTCTTGAAACTCTCTGCCTCCTTAGCTTTGCCTTCTAACTTTCTTGCCATCCTTCAAGTTTAAGCTAAAATTCTACCTTTTGTAGGAAAACTTCTCTAATCTCCCTTAATCCTGATTTCCCTTTATTGATTATCTTCAATTTTTATCTTATGTTTATATGTGTATCTCTCTCTCTCTCTCTCTCTCTCTCTCTCTCTCTCTCTCTCTCTCTCTCTCTCCCTGCTAACTAAATACCTATGTATCTGCTGTAATTTGTGCATAGACATTTGTTTATTCTCTCTTCTCCAATTACACATTGAACACCTTGGGAAAAGGGTTTGTCTTTTTCGTTCCTTTGTATCCTCATTGCTTAGCAGAGTCTGGCCTTTAATAGATGTTTACTAAGCCCTTGTTGATCCACCATTTAGTTCTAGACTTTTTTTGTCACACATCTAGGTAATTATTAAGTATCTGAGGTCAGGTTTGAACTCAGGTACTCCTGACTCTAGGGCCAGTGCTCTATCCACTGTGCCATCTAACCACCCCTAATTCTAGATTTCTTGAAGACAGCAGCCACCTCTTATAGTTTTATATCCCCACTCTTTCAAATTAGGACCTAGCATAGTCCATTGTGTGTGGTAGAGAATCATTAAATTTTACTTTAATTAAGGAATGACTACCTAATGGTAACAAAGTTGTGCAGAACTAAATTCATTGTTATGCTCTGCTCAGAAAACTGATTGTTCAAAGAGGACATTTATTTTAGCATGATCCAATTCTACTTAAGTTGTATATATTGTATAACTAAGGTACCATAGGTAATAAACTATGGACATAGCAGATGAAATCTATCTCTGTTTCTCAGTTAATACTACCTATTTCAATTCAACAAGCATTTATTAAACACCAACTGTATACAGGGAAATGTGAAAGTGCTACCCAGAAAAGATAAAAAGTCAAAGTAAATCAAAACAATTCCTGCCTTCCTGATGTTACAGTTTATCTTAAAATTGACTTTATTTCCTAAAGACATTCCTCATCAGAAATTATTTACAATATTTGACTTTAAGTTGGAAGGGAACTGCAGAGGGGATCTTGGAATCCATGGGCAAGAACTCAGATTCTTTGCTATTAATAATAATCACTCTCATTTTATGGAGTGCTTTAAGGTTTCCAAAGTATGGCATGCTATCTCACTTCCCATAGTCTATGAGTTATGTTCCATTATTAGCCACATTTTACAGATGAGGAGATTGAGGGAGGTTTTGTTGAACATTACAGATTTACTAAGCATTGAAGGAGACACTCAAATCCAAATATTCTTGACTTCATTTTCACTATTCCATCCAACGTACCATACATAGCTAAAGGCCTACCTTTCTGTGAATGTCAAAATCCACAGTGATAACTGCAAATCCTTTTTGTAGTGAGAGGATTTGTTTTCCTCCCTCAAGATAGCATACCTAGAATTCTACCAAAAGAAAGAATACTTAAACAGTCTATTATATAAAGGTAATTGCAACTATTTTTTCAACTATAGTGCCCTTTGATGAGTAACTTGGCACTTGGCAGGTAATTGTATAGCAAAATAAGCTCTAACCCATTTCCTCTCATCCCCCGTACTCCTCAATGCCCCTTCAGGTTTCCTTTTATTTCTATCCCATTTTACTCTTTTCAAAGCAGCTCATGGTCAAAGCTGGGTGGTAATTGTTCACACCAGTAAATACTTCCAAATTTGGAATACTCTAAATATTATATATATTACCTGAGTTTTGATGCAGTATTATCACTTGAGGCTAGCTCATATTGTGTACCTTCACCAACCTTGCTCTGATATTAGCTTATGGTGAAGGACTCTTTCAGTTGTCTAAATATCAGAGATACAATATACACTTGCATGAGTAAAATATTGTTGTGGATCTGACATCTTGACACAGGAATTCTGATTTCTCTTGACCATGAGCCTACATTTTCATTAAGATTTGATCATCATTTTTTAGAAGTCCAGTGTGACTCTCAGATGCAGAGAAAAATCATTCTCTTCTGTTCCCATTTGTGTTTCTTGTTCATTTTAGTTTTTCAAAATTCCTCATCCAGTATCACAATAATCATCTTTCAGAAGATGCCAGCATGCAAACAAGGATTCAGCAGTACTGTTTTGTCTCTGATCATAGGGAGAATATCTATGGAGTGGGTTCAAAGTTTTCAGAAGAGGGGAAAAAAAGTCTTCTCGGCTTATAGGGTTATTTTACCAGCTGAATCTCTTACTAGTGCAATAAAAACTATAATTAAACATAAAATAGAAGGAACAATTCAAGCGACATTATATGTAATCTTGCACAAAAATACCCTAATTATGTTACTATTCCAAGGCCCCTTTTTGCAACAAAAGTTTACCCCCCCGTACACTTTTGTTCCATATTACAATATTCTATGCCTTTGCTGTTTTTCTAATGCCAAAAGCACACTGAACATCAGAAGTCAGAGCCGCCTTGGAAGGTTTAATATTAATTGCACAGAAAATTGTTACTCAGAGCACAGAGCAGCTTGACTGACAAATCTGGCTTAGAAACGATTTAGGCAATTTTCTCATTGCAGTGGTGATTATGGCATGGAACATTATGTCGCTCATTTAGAAAGCTTATATTTAGGAGAGTAGTATTATTGTTTAGAACTTTCCCCCATTTTAGTCCTTTAGCAACATTTTCCTCTCTCTTTTTTTTTTTTGCTTTCCATTACATTGGTTTACATTAATGGCTTTCAAATACTTTGCTCCTGATCATTTCTGCTTTCTATGCTGGTATTTTATGAAGATCTTTTAATGATCCTTTCCTTTCTTCTTGCTCTATGTCCCAGAATGAACAAATGCGTGGACAGTTGGAGGAGAAATATACTAGCTGAAGGAGAAAATATATATGGTGATCAAAGCTAAAGAATGGCTTATTATTCTGTATTTAATTTTAATGGTAGAACAACAATGCTTTGCATCAGACTTCTTATTTTATTTTTGTTGCTTTTACTCTTAATGATAGAAATGTCTAGAAAGCAATTACAAGGAAACAAAAAAGTTTATCTGGATGGTATGTTATGGTAGTTGTGTTTAAAACACCAGATATTTTCTTATTCCAATGATGATGTATCTTTTAGGATAACTGAATCCACTTCTAGTGGCAAATCACAGAACAGGATAGACTCAGAATTGAAAGGGACCTTAGTGGTCATGTAGTTCACAGAAATCTTCTCAAGAACCCAGTGCTTCTAGAAAGTAGATTTGTAGGGTCTTCAAGATTTTCAGTGATGGAAACCCATTACTTATTAAGATAGATCATTCCATTTTTAATATAGCTCTGTTTGTTATATTTTTCCCCCTTAAACAGAGCCAACATGTGTTCCTCAATAACCACGCTATTCCTACCTATATTCTTTGAGACCAAGTCAAACAATTTGCTTCTTACATTTAGAATTTTCTGATGTGGGAGTTTCAAATGACTATTGTCCACATATTCCCTTGAGTCCTGTGATACACAGAAATATGTTGAAGTGGTTGGAGGAAAAGGAAGTACACAGGATAGGCATAAGTATTGACATTTGAAAAGTCATGAATTAGGATGAGAAGAAAATGCCAAAGCCTATCTTTGGTACCTTTCACATTATAGAGTCTCAAGGAGGAGCTTGCCAATTGGAGAAGGGGAGGCAAGCCATGTGGAAGAATATTCTAAGGTGATCAGACTTCAGAGGTAGTTGTCTATTTCAGGACAATGAAGCCCCAGTATCTGAGGGAGATTATAGAATGAACCTTCAGTAGAAAAGGTGTGATTTACTATTGGTCACATATCTTTAGTGATAGCCTTTAAAAAGTTTTTCCTTTTGAAGTCTTCACTGGTGATACACTGGTGATACTACTTCTTAAGACTACTTTTGATCTCTCTGCTGCCCTGTGGATGACTATTTCTTTAGAGTATATACTATGCCATTACTTGGAGCCACAGAGAATCACCAGAAGAATATTTTTGATAAAAAGTGAATTTCTATTTCAGATAAAAGACAAGCTTATTGAGGGTATTGCCCAATTCCTCACTGCAATGTAACCCAGTCTTTTCCTACATTTTCAATTCTGAGTCCTGTTCATCATCCATTCACAGCATCTACCCAAGGTATATATTCTAAAAGATTAATTTTCAATACATCTGAAAATTACTCTGGATAACAGGAAATATTTTATCCATATATAGTTAGACTGAATTCTCAAATGATGTTCAATCCCATTTAGCGAGGTCTGTAATGTTCTATGGCTGAACCCAATCTACAGTGTCATCAACCAACAGGAGCCTCTAGAGCCTCTAGCCTATAAAGAGAATATATTTTCCATTTGGACTCTTTACTGAACATATCCTTTGACAATAGGAATTACTTGTGGCAATTATGCCCCTCTGCTTTATGTCTCAGCTGGCTTTATTAATGAGAGAGATATCAAAATTAACTCTATTTTTATATCTTTCAAGGAATCTTTTATGATTTTTGACATATGAAAGGGGGATTCCTAGTTTTAAGAGAGGCTCTTTTTTGCCTTAAAGGCAGCATTTGACTCTCTTAAGTCATTTTTTAAAGCACTTATAGAGAGAGTTTGCTAAAGACAAAAATGTAACAAAGACCCTTTACATTTATGAGGATCACAGAGAATTTGGAGGACTTTGATAGAGAGAATGACTTAGCTGGAGTTAACTTTCATTCTTAGAAGGACTTGCCTGACTGTTAAATCCTGAGCACAGAAATAAACAACTGCATGATTTTTTTTTCAATCTGCATAGCAACTGAAGATTTCACTTAGCTGACCGGGCTTTCTTCAGGCAATCATCAAAGAATTTAACATCTTCCAGGCAATTGCTCTAAGGATTGTAGCAACAAAGTATTTCTGTCAACCTAGTTCCTAAGAGTTTCTTTCTTCTGTGAGCAGCTTATTTCATAGTTTTTTTTATGTCACTTATCCCTAGCTTTCATGGATTCTGAATTCGAATCATTCTTCAGTTTCTTATTCCATCACTTTCAAATTTTTGTTTCCTACCAACATACTTTATCTTCCACATCCTCTAATTAGAGTCTCTTTGTGGTGTATGACATCTTTATCTTATGAGGCAAAACTCAAAAAAAAAGTTTCTGTCAATTATGAATCCTACTGTACTTGTTTCCCCATATTTCCCAAATTTGATTTAATTTAAAATTTCTTAGTCATAAAGTCTAGAATTCTTAAAAAGGAACAAACCAATCACATTCAAATCAGAATAACCACAATGTACCCCAGTCACCACTATGTCAATAATTACTGAACTTCATGTACCTTCAGTACATTTATCCGAAGGTCAGTTTTCTATTTGATTCCCAAGCCGTATGTTTTTCATTAATGTTTTATCTGAGACACTTTCTTCATAATTTGACTTTTATCAGTTATCCTTACAGAAATATTGGTTAAAATTTTTTCTGCTCTTTTCAGCAATAAAATTGTTCACCTATATAAGGGACAATACCTTATACTATACACTGCTACACTAGACACACACCTCAAAAATCAAGGAGAGAGGGAAAGGGTCTTTTTTATAAGAATTTATAGCAGTTTTATAGTAAAGAACTGAAAAGAATTTATTGTAGTAAAGAATTGGAAATAAAATGTGTGCACAAGTAGGGAATGACTGGATGAACTGTGGCATATGGATGTCATGAAATATTGTTGTGCCATAGGGAATGACAAATGTGATACATTCAGAGGAACATTGGAATACTTGTATAAACTGATTCAAAATGAAATGAGAGGCAAGAGAATAATTTAGATAATTACAATGACAATAATATAAAGGAAAACAACTTTGAAGGATATCAGAACTCTGATCAAAGCAGGCTACAATTATAACTTCAAAAGAGTGATGAGAAAATTTAACTTTCCATTTTTGACAGAAAAGTAATGGACTAGAATTGTAGAATGAGGTCTGCATTCCTAGATACTACCAATGTGCTCATTTGTTTTCTGTATACATATGTATACATAGACACTAAGCTAATATTTTTGGTACTGTGTGTGTTTGTGTGTGTGTGTGTGTGTGTGTGTGTGTGTGTGTGTGTGTAAGAGAGTTTCTAGGTGTTATATTAGTGGGTAGTGATAAATTAAATAAGGCTTAATGAAACATCTTTAATACAAGGTAGAAAAAATGTAGCACAAAAGAAAACACACAGAAAAGAGCAGTTTGCTTATTACCTAGTTAAATTAAACACATACATATACCCATATATTTCTTAAAACTATCTGTATGTAATTTATAATTAAGCAATTTTCTTATTCTTTGTATATTAAAATGGGTACATGTTAAAAATCATTAAATTCAAAATAAAAAAGAAAGCAATTAAATAGTCCTAAGTAATGGAAACAAATACAAACAGGACTACTGATCCATATACAAGAATCCCTGTAATTTGTATATTAATGAGTTTTTATTATATTTTATTTATTTTGTGAAATATTTTCTAATTGCATTTTTTATTTTATTTTATTTTTTTCTAGTTACATTTTAATTTGGTTTGGGTTACACTTAGAAGGATTGTGGGCTGTACACAGCCTGGGGACATTTGTTTCACGATCTTGGTCCAGAGTTTCTTTAGAACATAGTAAAATAATTAATTAGTAAGGAAAACATTCAATAACAGATAGAGGGGTATGGGTTTGATTTTTCAATCAAGTATATCTGAGGAGTTGCTTAACTCTTCCATCACATATAATAGATTATATAATCAATATATAATAAACAAAGTGGAATCTTGCTTTCCCTTTCAGTCAGTCTTGTGACTATAAAGGTGTAGTCAAGCTCTCAATGTATTTATTAAAAACCTACTGTTTATCATATGCATATCATATGCATTATAAAAATAGATTTACCTAATATGTGTCTTTAAAATATGAAATCCTGAAACACTGACATATTTGATCATCAGTCACATTCCACATCTATCATTTTTATCTATCAATTACTCAAATAGAATTTTTTAAAAGCACCTATGTGCTGGACACTGTCATAATGGAGTTCTGGAGAAACAGACAAAGTTAAAAAGTTTCTTCCCTCAATGAGTTTGTATTTTAATGGGAGTAACAACGTATCCATAGACATGTATATGCATATGATTCATAAAGATAATTCAATGTGCTCCAGGGAAAGAGTAGATCAGCAGCTGGAGAAAGCACAACAGGCTTCATTTCAAAATTGATACTTAAACAGATTCTTGAAGGAAACAAAGGATTTCTCAATATGCAAAGGTGCTGAAGAAATGCAGTCCAACAATTGTGGAAGACCAAAACAAAAGTATAGAGAAGTACCACAGGTACAGAACAGTTCATGGACTGGTATGGCTAGACAATAGAATCCATGAAGAATGTCAAAAAGTATATATCAAGAAGTAATTAGGAACTTTTACAACACATGGAACAGGAAAGTGATATGGTCTATCAGTAAAGTCACTTTGACAATTGTGTGAAAGATAGGTTGGAAAAGGGAGATGTTTGAGATAGGGAGACCAGCTAGGATGTTCTTATAATACTCCTCTGAAAAGTGATGAGCATCAGAGCAAGGAAGGGGGAGTGAATTTTCAACTATAGAGAAGGGGAGAGAGGTAGAGATGTTATGAAGATAGAAACAACGGTATCAAAATCATCTGCTTAGGTGATGGTCTCTAGATCACTTTATTATCCATATTTTTCACATGTATAGAATTCTGATGTGTTTTACAGATATGGATATATCCGTGTTATTATATATATGTATATATTATCTATCTATCTCTCTATATATATATAATACCTATATTTTACATGTATATTATTACTGCCATTCACCTTGTGTATTTCTGGTCATTTCTGTGAATATTCTTCATCTAAGCCAATACCAGGCAATCCTTGTGGTAGTTAGATTAGTGGAATTATATATGGTAATGTTATATCTCCATTTCCTATTTTCATTTAAAGCACCTTTGATCAGATGTACAAGATTCCAGGCAAATTTATATTTCCAGAATTTGTGAAAGGAACTACATCCCTAGTCAAGAGCCCAAATGTAATTTTTTCATCACTGTCAATGAATCCAAATCTTTTCTCAGATGCCAACTTCTTAACCAGCTGTTCACTTCTCTAATCCTTATTTCTCTTCAGAATCCCTTCTTTTAATCAACATCAGTGATTTAAAACCCACCATCTGTATCTCTAAGATCCTTCTCACCTTTCTTATGGAAAATTATCTAATTCCTGGCAATGCTTTCTAGTTCCTCCTGGCAATATCATTAGTCTCTACCTGAATCATCAGGGATAGGTAGCGATTGTCTAGGTAGACGTACCTGGAAAGACTTTTGCCACATCTTTTATGGAAGAAAGCATACATTAGATACCAGTCTGCATTTTATATACATGCAGCTGTTAATTAGCATTGTTTGAAATACAGTCTCTGCAGGTCACTTAAATATTCTTTTTACCCTTTGCACTTCCTGAAAAAGACCTTCTGATCCCTGTTCAGGTTGTTAAAATCCATTTATAACCATAACCATTATTCCTGAGATGGGGGTCCTGTCATTGGAAAATCTTGGGTATTTTTTTTAAACAAAGTTTTTATGCCTTTTAAAAAAAATGTCTAGAGACTTTGGGTAAGTCATTGCCAAATTTTTGCAATGAATTTAAATGATTTAATTCAATAAACAACTTATTATTACCCAACTATAAGCAATTTGGATAAGTAGATAAATAACTTGATGTGGGATCAGTAAAACATGAGGTTGAGACTTATTATTATTGCAAAACTAAGTGAAAGAACCATAGACAGACAAATGTGGGTAGAACGAGTTTGCTCACTAGATAGTTTCCTATAACAACAGTCCAGCAAAAAGGCAGGGCCCTCTGACTTTAGGGATACAAGGACATAAGAAAAATAAAATAGTGTCTACTTCCAAGGAGTTTAAAGTCTTTTAAGGAAAAAATTCAAAGGTAAGGGTTGAAAATTTTTTTCTTGGTAGTAAGTAATGTCTCATTAAAAATTGGAAGGATCATGAAAAGTTTCTTTTAGTAGTGATATTTGAACCTAGTCTTAAAAAGATTCAGGGATTTCAAGAGGTACAGATGAGGAAGAGCATTTGGCAAGGGGGGGATGATTATTTTTTTATTTTTTTTTTAGTACTTAAAGATTTTATTTATTTTAAGTTTTATGATTTTCCCCCTAGTCTTACTTCCCTCCCCCCCCACAGAAGGCAATTTGCCAGTATTTGCATTGTTTCCATGGTATACATTGATCCAAATTGAGAGTGATGAGAGAGAAATCATATCCTTAAGGAAGAAATATAAAGTATAAGAGATAACAAGATCAGACAATAAGATAACAGATTTTTTTCTAAATTAAAAGTTAATAGTCCTTGGTCTTTGTTCAAACTCCACGGTTCTTTATCTGGATACAGATGGTATTCTCCATTGCCCACAGCCCTAAATTGTCCCTGATTGTTGCACTGATGGAATGAGCAAGTCCATCAAGGTTGATCATCGCCCCCATGTTGCTGTTAGGATGTACAGTGTTTTTCTGGTTCTGCTCATCTCACTCAGCATCAAATGCAAATCTCTCCAAGCTTCCCTGAATTCCCATCCCTACTGGTTTCTAATAGAACAATAGTGTTCCATGACATACATATGCCACAGTTTGCTAAGCCATTCCCCAATTGAAGGACATTTGCTTGATTTCCACTCTTTGCCACCACAAACAGGGCTGCTATGAATAATTTTCTGATGTTTTTACCCTTTTTCATCATATCTTCAGGGTATAGACCCAGTAGTGATATTGCTGGATCAAAAGGTAGGCACATTTTTGTTGCCCTTTGGGCATAGTTCCAAATTGTTTTCCAGAAAGGGTGGATGAGTTCACAGCTCCACCAACAATGTAATAGAGTCTCAGATTTCCCACAACACTTCCAACAAGAATCATGATCCTTTGTGGTCATTTTGGTCAGTCTGAGAGATGTGAGGTGGTACCTCAGGGAAGCTTTAATTTGCATTTCTGTAATAGGTAATGATTTAGAGCAATTTTTCATTTGATTATGGATTGCTTTGATCTCCTCATCTGTAAATTGCCTTTGCATACCCTCTCCATCTCTTCCTTAGTCATTAAACTGCTTCCCTTTCCATAGATATGACAGGTAAACTAGTCCTTCATCTTTTAGTTTCCTTATAGTATTGTTTTTTTTATGTCTAAATCCTGTATTCATTTGGATCTTATCTTGGTATAGGGTGTGAGGTGCTGGCCTAATCTAAGTTTCTTCCATACTACCAATTTCCCCAGCAGTTTTTTTTATCAAAGGGAGAGATTTTATCCCAATAGCTGGCCTCTTTGGATTTATCAAACACCAGATTACTATAATCATTTCCTGCTATTGTACCCAGTCTATTCCACTGGTCCACCACTTTATTTCTTAGCCAATACCAGACAATTTTGATGACTGATGCTTTATAATATAATTTTAGATAAGGTAGGACTAAGCCATCTTATTTTGCACTGTTTTCACTGAATCCCTGGAAATTCTTGACTTTTTATTTCTCCATATGAATTTACTTACAACTTTTTCTAACTATTTAAAGTAATTTTTTGGAATTTTGATTGGTAGGGTACTAAACAATTAGTTGAGTTTTGGTAGAATTGTCATTTTTATTATATTAGCTCAAACTATCCATGAGCAGTTGATGTTTGCCTAGCTATTTAAATCTGATTTAATTTGTATGAGAAGTGTTTTGTAATTGTTTTCAAAAAGATTCTGAGTCTGCCTTGGCAAATAGACTCCCAGGTATTTTATATTGTCTGAGTTTACTTTGAATGGGATTTCTCTTTCTAGCTCTTCCTGCTGTATCTTGCTAGTCATATATAGAAAAGTTGAGGAATTATTTTACATCCTGCAACTCTGCTAAAATTGCTAATTGTTTCTAGTAGTTGTTTGGATGATTTCTTGCGATTCTCTAGGTAGACCATCTTGTCATCTGCAAAGAGTGAGAGTGTTGTCTCTTCCTTCCCAATTCTAATTCCTTCAATTTCTTTTTCTTCTCTAATTACTGAAGCTAACATTTCTAATATGATATTAAATAGTAGTGGTGATAATGGGCATCCTTGTTTCATGGGGGGGGCAATTTATGCTCAATAGATTGGAGATAGAATGTTGAGCATGAAGAAGAGTAAATAAAACAAACACAGATGTGTGTGGGGTAGTAATGTGAAAAGAATAGTAGAAGTAGGTTGCAGTAAGATTACTAAGGACTTGAAAAACCAAAAGAAATTTGTAGTTCAGTCTAGTAGTTATAAGGAGTTTTTGAAGTAAAGCAGTGTTGGAGTCAGACTCAAGATTTTGAAAGATTAATTTAAAGGTTATGTGGATTGCAGATATGGATTGCCAAAGGAACAGACTGGAGGTAGGAAGAAATATTCCTGGAACATTTTTAGCTTTCATCTACATTATCAACATTTTCTTCTTCAATTTATTAAATCTTGACAATTCATAAAAACAATCTATTAAACCTTACTTTTTGTAGAGTTTGCTGATTATTAAAAAGTGAATGTCTTCACTATAAATTTAAGAAATATCTCAAACCTTTTCATCTGATTCTGGCTCATCCATGTATCTTCCATACTTCAGATATCTCTAGTATTGGGGTATAATTCTAACGGATTCAGAATGGAAGTTATTGTCCCAGATCACTCTCAAAGGAGGGTAGACCTTAGATTGCATTTTCCAGTTTAGCTCCTTCCCAAATACAGGTTATTCTGAACACCAACAAACATCATGATAAAGAGCAAAACTTTTTTTTTAAAAAAGAAACAAATTATATTCAATATAATATACCAAAGATTATACAAAAACCCCATTGTTTGGGAATGAGCTAAGATTTTTTAGCTCTAACCAGAAAGGAGGGAATAACTTCATCTTGGAACAACACTTTTAATAGAAGGCAGCTAGGTAGGTCAGTGGATCAAGCAGTGGATTGGGAGTTGGGGAGAACTGAGTTCAAATGCGATTTTAGGCATTCACTAGCTGTGTTACCCTGAACAAGTCATAAACCTGTTTATCTTTTCTATTGGAGAAGGAAATGGCAAACAATTGCAGTATCTCCCAGGAAAACGCCATACAGAGTTATGAAGAGTTGGACATGACTGATAACTGAACAACAAATAAGAAGTTAAGGACATGATGGGCTGGGGCATCAGATGCTTGTGGTTTTAAGGATTGTCCTTCAGAAGTGTGTACTCGCCTGTCCTGTCCCAAATCTTCTTTGGACCTCTCTCAAAGTTATTATTGAAGAATTTGAAGTAAGTTGCTTCTCCATTCACGTGCTGTTATGGCTATTTATTCTCTTAGCCAATTAGGAGTATTTACTCTTACAAGTTTAAATCTCAAGTCACAGGTCAGTTTTGAGGAAAACTTTCTAGGCTTGATTTTGAAGTGAGATTTCAGATATATTTGTCTAGGTAAACATTACGTCTCACCAGTCACTCTATAAGCTTCTCGAGCATAAATTCTGTTTTGTTTTTATAAGTCTTTCACATAGTAGGTACTTATATATCTTCATTGTATTAAATGAGCTATCCATTACTTAATTGCTTCCCAGGAAGCATTGATCTAATTGCAAAAGAAAAATTAGAGATGTTCTTATAACATACCACTCTCACATGGGTTATATAGAGGTTACTAAGTTGATTGCCCTAAACTGCAACTTCATTATCTGCAGAATAGCCTTATTCACTTATAAATGACCTTGAAAATCATTTCCACCTCTAAAATTTGACAATTTTATGAAATAAATTTGGTTGAGAATTATCAAGTCAATAGTGAGAAAGTGAGCCCTAGTATTCAACAGCTTATTACTTCAACTCCAATGATCTCACAATTACAACAGCCTTTTCCCCCATTGTATCAAATTCCTACTGCCAACTCATCTCTTTTTATCCTATGGCTCACCACTTCTCTGCATGCTTCTGAAGGAACCTAATGAAAAGGAAAGCTAATTAAAATTGGACAGACTGAGCTGGTTTTCAACTGAGACATCGAATGGCGAGAAAAGGCAGGGGAAAAAAACAAGCTTAGATTGTCAGCATTCTTATACATTTTTCCTCCACTTTCCTTTGGCTATGAGAAAAGATTCCACAAGCAAATCTAACATACAGTGATTCTATACATTTTTCTTCTTCATAGCATCCTAATAAAACTGCCAAATTCTTTACAAGTTATCTCATCTGTTCAAGGAAATCAACATTTTTGAATCAATAGCATACTGTCTCACTCACACAGACACACATATATGCACCCTCCATAAAATTGTCCTTTTAAAAACCAAGAAACTGGCAATATATAGGATAGAAAAAATATCCTACTTCTACTCTTAAGAACAGGGGTGTCTAACCTTTTAGCTCTTCTGGGCTACATAACCCAACAAAAAACCCCTCATGGGTCACAGAAGCTTGCAGGTTGCAGGTTGGTCGCACTTGCTTTAGAATATATGTATATTTCAGGATATATAAAATATAATATTAGAATTGTTCCAATTTCTAGCATGTCTCTTTCTATGTCTTTTGGCCTGGCCAGGTAAATATTTATTATGGCACATATGAGAGGATTGCATAATCATTATAATGGATATCTTTTACCATTTCACTATATTGTGTAAATGAGAAGAATAGTATGGTAGGTTATGTTTCTGTCCAACTTTGTTCTAGTCATTAAAAAAACATATTGAACAGAAAAAGACCTAGAATACTACACTAAATAACTTCCTCTTGTGATTAATTCATCAATAATCTGAGGGGGCAGTCTTTCAATAATTGTTGAATTCCCATGACTAAATTATCAAAACCTCTCACCATTTTGTTTATTGCTATATCACAAGGTGATTTGTCAAATGACTTGCCAAAATCCAAGCATACTAGGTCATTTTCCTGTTCCATTGGACTGGTTGTTATGCCTGTGAAATCGGTTTCCTAAACTTTCTATGAAATTACTCAGAAGGGTTAGGGAAAGAGCTTTTGGTCCTCTCCTAATGGCCTTCAAGCAATGGACACACCAACACTTTAACCAATAATTTAATAGGGAAAAGCATGAGCAGCCTTGACCTCTAGATTGAATAATTTAAAATTTTATGTTAAGAATGGCTGCTCAATCAGTTATGAACAAGCTATCATTCTTTTCTGTGACTGAACTCCCTTGCCTTCATAACTTAGCTAACGTCCAAAAAATAATTAAACAAATAGTTAAACACAAATAATAAAACAGCAGCAAGCACATGAATTTTGATGAACAGAAAACCTATGAAAAATACATATGATGCAGTACAGAGGTAATAGCATTTGATTGTGTAGGATTGGAATTGACTGACTGAAGGTTTTCTCTTCTCTTTCTGGTCTTGCTCTATAAGTCAAAGTCCTTGTTGACTGGCTGTTCAAATAGACTATGGAGTCAGAGTAATGACAACTGAATTAGTCTGATAGGCCATTGGGAAATCTTGACTCACACATTTATTTTTTGATTTATGAAAATGCACTGATCGAATACCCTTTGGGCATCCACTCAACAATGAATATCAATTTAAAATACAATATAACCCCCTTCTCTATAGCATTTTCTAACAGGCTGTGAAAAGAAAAATGCTTCAGGGAAACAATTTAACTGAGGAAAACCAAGTGTGTGTGCTCACATTAGCCTGAGTCATTAAAAGTTGTGTGCTGGGAAATATAAATGGGTTTCACTGAATATTTAACAAAAATTAATTAAAAAGTAAGCTCTATCAAACACTGTGAGAATGTATTTGTGTGTGTCTGTGTGTGTATGTGTGTGTGTGTTTGTGTTGGTGAGCATTTGCTCAAAATAGATCATGAGTTTGTCAGTTTATTGTTTAGAGGTATGAAATATGTGTTTCCCTCTCTCTCTATAATCCCACAGGCTTGGTTTACAGTGGGATTTGTGCCCTAATTGAGAGTTTAGGTCTCCAAGATCTCTGCCCTTACATTTGATTGTAGTTGCCTGCAGATTTATAGGGACTATCTGGGAGGAAGCCTTAAGGGCAGTCAATTAGCAAGCCATTTTGAAAATGTACTCTCTTATCAACTACAGGCATTGTCCTTCACATCCTGAAAAACATTTCATTATCACTATCTTTCTCAATCTCTATTGAACCTCTTTGGAAAAAGGTTATAGATGGTTCCCCTTTTATTCTTACTATTTGTCTTCTTAATCCATCATTCCACTGAAACTTTTCTCCATTTGGTAATGATCTATTAGTTGCCAAATCCTTTTCTCTATCCTAATTTTCCTTGACGTTTCTGAAGTTTTTGACATCATGATCACACTCTCCTCCTCCTTACTCTCCTCTCTGCTTTTTGGGACATCAGTCTCTCCTGGGTTTCCTCTTACCTATATGACTATTTCTTCTGTCTTCTTTGCTGAGTCCTCTTCTGCATTATCCCTGTCAACCTAGTGTCCCTTCCTCAGGTTTCTGTCCTGAGACATCTTCTTTTCTCCCTCTATGCTACTTGATGATTTCATCAAGTCTCTCATATATAAATATTATCTCTATACTGATAACTCTCAAATTACCTATATTCACCCAATTCTCTGCTGTCCTCTAATCTTGCTTCTCTGTCTTTCATACATCTTGAATTGGATCTCTAGTAGACATTATAAACTCCACATGTCCAAAACAAAACTCACTATCTTTCCCCCTTCACTCTCCGTATCACCAGTCTTCCCAAAGAGGAGGGGCAGGGCACATCCAGCTTTCACTGGGTCTTTGATCTGATGCTGCCATGGCAACCATAGACAGGGACTTGGAATTCAACAAATCTAGGAGCTTTTTCTGGGTGAATTACCAAATATATAAGTTGATAATTTTGTATGGCCTGCAAATGATAAATATCTAAATGGTCCTCCAGAGGAAAAAAAGGTTCCCCATCCCTGCTGTAGAGGGAAATATACTTCCATTAGTCTCTCAGTCTTATAGCATAGAATTCAACCTGGATTCCTCTTGATCTTTCACTTCTCATATCCAATCTTTTGCCAAATTCTGTCAATTTCACTTTTGCCACATCTATGGGATATGTTCCCTTCCAGAGTTGCCATTTTTGGTGCAGGTCTTCATCACCTTACACCTGAATAATTATAAGAAGGCTGCTGTTAAGTTTGTCTTCTTCAAGTCTTTACCTGCTCCAATTCATTTTCCAATCACTGAAATGATTTTCCTAAAGTTCAATCACTGGTTCCTTATAATCTTGGGTATTCAAAGTCCTTGATAGCCTAGCCCCCTCCTATGTTTCCAGTCTTCTTATACCTTATTCCATGACATGTCCTCATTGATTCCATTGTCACTCATGGCTGTTCTATGGACAAGATACTGCATCTTTTATGCCAAAGCATTTTTTCTGATTCTCCCCGTTCCTTGATTATTCTCCCTCTTCTGTCCTACCTACTGATCTTTCTGACTTCTTTAAATTCCAAGAAAAATCTTTTTTATTTTTAAACTGGGAGGTATCTGTAATCTCCTTTAATTTTAGGACCTTGCCTCTTTTAATTATTGCCTATTTGTCTCTCATATAGCTTGTTTTACACATACTTGCACATTGTCTCCCAAGTTAGATTGTAAATTACTTGAGAGTTGGGACTTTCTTTTGATTCTTTTGTATCCTTACTGCTTGGCACAGTGACTGATACAAAGGTGCTTAATAAGTATTTGTTTATTGGTTGATTGATTTGGTAAGTTTGCTAACTGCATGTTTGCTACATTGGTGGTTTATAAACTTTGCATTCTTAACCTTCAATGTTGCTGATCAACCCAAATATTAGGCATATATGAACTTCCTGGTACACAGAGGGGTTAATTGGTAGTATGCATGGGGCCATTTCTATCAGGTAAGGTGCAGCTATTGGTCAGTCTTCACATTTACAAAGTACTTTACACCTGTTTTCTTGTTTGATATTCACCCCAACCCTTTGAGGTAAATACTGTCATATATTGATTTCATGATGAAAAAAATTGAGACTAAGATGAGTTATTGACTGACTCTGTGAAACACCCTTCAGAAATATGTAAGACAAGATTTAAACACGGATTTTCTTGATTTTTAACATACTGTATTAGATTACATAGGAAAGTGGTCTTTGAAAAGATTCTTATATTCATAAAATAGGGCTTAGTTTTTAAAATAAAAGTTAATGTATAAATCTTTATAAAATATAGATAGATTCAGCTAATTCTGAAACTATTTTGTATTTTTCTGCAATGTAGTATTAATGTATTTAGTTTGAGTCACTAATATGAATTTAACATTTTTTTGGTGTTGGTACTAGTGAGAAACTGGCAAATTCATGAAGACCAGATGCCTCTCTGGAAGTGTCTTGCTAAACATAAACTCCCACCTGAAGATAATGACTCAGTGTCTCTTGGTGGAAACAGAAAATTTCTACTGAAAATAACATTTTGCGTGGGAATGGAAATATTTCACTCATTTGGAAGAAAAAAAGTTTTCATATTTCATGAACATTTAACCCCATTTGCACCCCCATCTCAGCTTCTAAATTATGGCTTACCACTTATTATGAGAAATACATTTAATGAAACTTTTATCTCCAAACATTAAGCTCATTTAAGTGAAGATTCTTCCGAGAAAAAAAAATGAACCCATATATAGGACTTTTTCTAAGTAAGCTGCTGGGGGAATCAAAGCATAGCATGATAAAAGTCAAATGCTTCCTAAAAGCATATGTGGGGAAAATGCCATTTTAAAAAACGAAGAGGCATTTAGTGTAACAAAAACAACTTCTGTGGGAGATACCACTTATTTACTTCATCAGATACTTTCAAAATTTCATTTCCAGGTGTCACATTGCTGAGAGAATAGAGTACAATTATATTTCTAAACTTGTTTGACTTTTCAGCTGTTGAACACTTCTTGCTTTTTGACAAATGCTATTAAGGGATATTCATGCACTTACTCTTTACTCTCATTTAGATTTCAAGCTCTTTGAGGTCAGGGATTGTATTTTATAGCTTTGTCCCCAGCTTGGTCTTCCATTTCTTTCTAGCCATCTATCTATTCTTTGACTAGGGTGGTCTGACTCATATTCTTGCTTATCAGTTAGTATTGATCTCTGTCTGTCTGTCTCTCTCTTTCTGTCTCACTGTCTCTGTCTCTGTTTCTGACTGTTTCTCTATCTCCTATCTTTGACTCTCTGATTTTCTGTCTCTCTGCCTCTGCCTCTCTGTTTCTGTCTCAGTCTCTCTGTGCCTCTCCTTTTTTATCCAAAACTTTTCAGACTATTTTTATTAGTTTTACTAAATCATGTCCAAATGACTTGTCCAAGGCTGTGGTACACAACCATGGCAGAGCCTAGGCCTGTATTCACAGTCTTTGACTTTTCTGTCTTTTAATCTGTCTCAGGTCCATTGAGTCACTCTGCCTTTTGTCCCTCTGTCACTTAAAACACTAAAAATAAAGCTACCCTACCATTTAATGTAATTATAGATGGTTCATTTAACATCTGTATAACACATGGTTTCTAAACAAAGAGTAGTGCATTGTACATCTGCTGCACATTTCAGGAGTATTGCTCTCAAAACCTTTCCTGGTTGCATCTTCATTGAAAATGACTTCTCTTTTTTCTTCTAAATATCATTCTGTTTTGAAGTTTGATCTTATATGTATTTTGCCTGAAATGTCATTATCTGATGGGATCATATGTACATGTGATAAAAACATTTTATCATGGTTGGTTTTGGAAAACTAAAAGTAAATTCAATATTGTATTTTGAAATTACTTTATCACATAATGCTAGGACAGGAAGGACCTTGGACAATATCTAGTTCAAACTCATTTGTTATATAACATATAACTTTTTCAATTGAAAATATTTTGTCCAAGGTCATAATTTATAACTGCAAAAGAGACCATTTAGAACATATAATCTTAGAGACCATATAGGTTAACTCCTTAATTGAACAGCTGAGGATCTCAATTCTAGAGAGTGGAAATGACTCTTCCAAAGGCACACTGTCAATAAAAGAGCAAGATACATTTCAGGGTTCTTTCTAATGAACTGTATTGTATTCCATTAATTAAAATCATCTTTCTTTCAAAACTGCCCACTTCTTTCTATCTAAAAGACTCACTATAGCCTCTTCTATGAAGTCCAGGTACCTTTTTAACCTTCGTTTGGACAAAATTCTAGGAGGAACCAATTAGGAAGACTACCAGCTCTCTCTTCTCTCTATGTTGTAAGCAAAACTGTAATCTAAACATGAACCAACAGCAGTGAAACTTTTTTTCATTAAAAAACTTCATTTTTTTCAGTTAAGTTTTTCAGTTAACTTCCAACCCAGACTCTCTTTGAAAACTAATTTATAATATGAGATCCAAATTATCAGACATATATAACTAGAAAAAGAGATAAACTGATCATTTATCAAGAGGAAAGAATAAAGCATAAGAACTATACTAATAGCCTCTTCTCTCCTTTTTCTTCTTTTACCTCTCTCTCTTCTTACACATACACAATGTAAGAGATATACACAATATATATATATATATATATATATATATATATATAATACACACACATACACACACACACACACACACATAGTGTGTGTATGTATGTAACTAGGTGGTGCAGTGGGTGGAGCATCAGTTCTGTAGTCAGGAGGATCTGAATTCAAATTTGTATGCAGACACTTGTCATTTGCTAGCTGGGTGACCTTGGGCTTTAATCCTGATTGCCTCACATTCAGGGCCATGTCCAGTTGTCCTGATTCATATCTTGCCACCGGACCCAGATGACTCTGGAAGAGAAAGTGAGGCTTGTGACCTAGTACAGCTACCCCCACTCACTCAAATCCCATTCACATGTATGTCATGGTATCATCTCCCTGATGTCATCCCTTCCAGAATGAAGGACAAATGTCATCATTTTCATCTATATAATGGGGACTCATTGGAGAAGAAAATGGCAAACCACTTCAATATCTTTGGCAATAAAACCCTAAAGGAGAATATGAGGAATTAGATATGACTGAAAAAGGACTCAACAAACTTCTCTCTAATACCTTTCAACACAAATATAGTAATAGACATTCAATGGGACTTCATTTTATTGGTATTTTATATTCAGATCAGTATACTTGTAACAGATACATTTAACACTATCTAGGCTCATCAAATTCTATTACATGTTAGTAAAATTCACTAAGAATATATCTTAAAAAGGAGTCTGCAGTTTTGACAATCTTTTTCTGTGCAATGGCCATGCCAGCTTTGTTTTTATGATGAAGCTTTTAGACTATCTTTCAAAGTACCTGACTTCATAATTCTATCTTATTCACTGACATTGTGTCTGAATTGCCAGATGTGCCATTCAAATGCAAGAAGGAATGAACCTTACACATCAACCACAACATTGTGAGATGATCAGCCTTGATGGAAGCAGCTCCTCTCAGCAGTCCAGAGAGCTAGGACAACTCTATTAGACTGGCTATGGACTATATTATCTCCATCCAGAGGAAGAAAAACAAAACAAAACAAATCACACAAAAAAATCTTCTGAATCTGATGAACACTTTATAAAAATTATCTCTTATGTATCTCTTTCCCTTAATCCTAACTTGTCATACCAAAAATTACTAATCATCAAACATGTTTATCAAAATATGTATGTATAATGCTAACCTGTCTATTCACTGTTGAGGGGAAAAGGGTGGGAAAGGATGAAAATAAATAAATAAATTGAAATAAAAAAGGAATGAACCTGTCATTATGGCCCATCTGATGGGCTAGTTTGAGGCTGCTGTGTCATTATTTTTTTAATAGACTTCAACCACAACATTGACATCTTCAGATGATTTCAAAGAGTAATTTAATTTCCTTAAATTGGAAAAGAAGTTATCAAAGTACTTATGATTTTTGTTTCTTTAACAATTCTTTACCAGTCTTTTAGCTCAGACTCTTCTCCTTTAAAAGATCAAATGGATTGTAAATTTGGGTCATTGTCTTAATTTTTTACTTTCACTCTTGTTCATTGAAACATGAAAGAACTGAAAACAAGGCTTAACATAAATCTAATGGTTCTAAATTTAGTGCTTAGGTGAACATCTGTTGATAGTCATTGACATGCAGTGATTATTTAGAGCAGAAAGCTACTGACATTCTATTGGGGAATCAAAAAAAATAGAATACTCCCCCCTTTTTTGGAGATAAAGTCATCCACACAAGGTTTCAGGGCATTGTATGATGCACTGAAGCAATCATTTACCAAATTGCCTTTAAAGAATGAATGCAGTCCAAAACCAGAGCAATTTGCTCTTTACTCATTGGTTGGCTTGGGGTCAGAGAGTTCCCATTTTGCTTCAATGGGAAATATTTTATTAGTGACTATCAAATGTGAAGTTGCTTAAACTGTATCATGCTTAGCACCTTAACTCTAATTCATGCTTATACCTGAGTTTCTTAAGTAGCTCTGATTTGAAGTCCAAGCCAGAAACCAAAAAATATTTGCTTTTTTGTTTTCTTAACATGTTGGAAATATATCGCTTTCATGATTCTTTGAGATATGATTGATCTAATATTTTATAATATTGTGCTTGTTCTCAAGTTGAGTCCTTAGCATCACAGTTTGACACATAAACATTTCCTCCTAAATGTGAAGGAAGAAGAGAAAGTTATTGGATTAGCATTCCATGGATGATCCTATCTTCATTTAAAAAGTTAAGATACTCAAGCATGTGGGGTAGCTTTGGAGGTATAGTGGATAAAGCACAGGCAATGGAGTCAAATCTGGTCTCAGACACTAGCTGTGTGACTCTGGGCAAGTCACTTAACTCCTCTAATCTCAAAAAAGAGATGCTCAAGCAAGGCTTTTTGCACATCAATCAGAATGAGTGACTGACTCAATTAAACAATACAAACTCAATCTATCTTCATGTTATTTTCCCTCCTTGATATTTAGAATTGGGAAGAGGTAAGGTCAAAATAAAGACTCCAGAAAACTGTAAAAAGACAATTTTTGTTTTGACATCTTTGAATTTTAACATCTGCTATTCTCCTATTCTAATAAAATTAGTTAGCTATATCTTTTCATGTGCATATATAATATATGCATACAATAATATTTTATTTATATTTTCAGATAACTCTGAGAACTATGACATATGCAAATAAGCCATTTTGTAACTTTATGAATAGTTTTATGGAAATCATAAAAACTGTCATTAAAAACTGAGAAGAAAATAACATTTGGTAGAGCTACAAGAAAACCTTATTCAGCAGTTGAAGATAAATTCTTTCAAGAACAAAAAAAAAAACTTTGTTGCTGTTCTTAAATTAGCAAAATTAAAGCGGGAATAAATTTATAATCTTCTCCCAATTTCCTCAGTCCCTGATATATCTTCCTTTACCTTTTACAAATAATCAAACTTTATTAAAACATGAGTTATTTACCATTGAACTTCCTTCCAATTCTAAAGCTTTTTGATTCTAAAGTTCTTCTATCTTGTCTTATAGCAATAAACAAAAAGCCCTGGCAGAATTATCTATGTTTCCATGCTAGTTAGAGTAGACCGATGAATTCTTAATCATAGAAATTCAGTGTTAGGAAAGCACCTCAGAACTCCACTGGGTCATGCCATGACATGCTTAAAGAAGAATGCACTGAGTCCCCTTTAGCACTAGATCTATAATTTTGAATAAGTGATCATTCATTGTCCTTTTGAAGACCTTCAGTGATGAAGAAACAACTCCCCCCTTCTTAAGCAGTCCATTCCAAATCTGAAATGGGCTCTAATTGTAGGGAAGATTTCAGCATCATGTCTTTTTTTTTCTATTTCCATTTATTGTTCTTCTTTGGATAAAAACCAATAGAATAAGTGAAATCCCAGTATCCCAATAATGAATCTTAGGTCAAATCAGGATTCTATAAAGTATATATGTTTACATATATGTATATAGGTAAATTTTTGTGTTTGTTTAAAAAGGTAGGCAGAGATGGTTCAATATTAGGAAAACACTCAACATAATTGACCATATCAATAGTAAAACCAATAGAAATAATATGATTATTTCAATATTTGCTAAAAAAATCTTGGATAATATACAGCATCCATTCCTATTAAAACATTAGAAAGTTTAGGAATAAATGGAATTTTCTTTAAAATAATAAGTAGTATCTATCTAAAACCATCAATAAATATTATATGTAATGGGGATAAACTCAGAGAATTTCTAATAAGATCAAGAATGAAACAAGGATGCCCATTATCACCACTATTCAATATATTATTAGAAATGTTGGCATTGGCAATAAGAGAAGAAAAAGAAATGGAAAGAATCAGAATTGGCAATGAGGAAGCAAAGCTTTCACTTTTTGCAGATGATATGTTGGTATACTTAGAGAACCCAAGAACAACATCTAAAAACCTCCTTGAACCAATTAAAAAATTCAGCAAAGTAGCAGGACATAAAATAAACACACACATAAATCATCAGCATTTCTCTATATGAACCACAAAGACCAAGAACAAGAGATAGAAAGAGAAATTCTGTTTAAAGTAACTGTAGACAACATTAAATACTTGGGAATCCATCTCTCAAGACAAACCCAGAAACTGTATAAACTCAATTATAATTCCAATATGATATAATATACTTCTTACCCAAATAAATATAATGTACTTCTCACTCAAATAAAGTCAGATTTAAATAACTTGAAAAAGTCAATTAATCATGCTTAGGTCAAGCTAATATAATAAAAAGACAATTCTACCCAAATTAAATTACTTATTCAGTACCATACCAATCAAACTACTAAATAAATATATTACTGAGCTAGAAAAAATAGTAACAAAATTCATCTGGAGCAACAAAAGGTCAAGGATATCAAGGGAACTAATGAAAAAAAATGTAAAGGAAGGTGGCTTGGCTCTACCAGATCCTTAACTATACTATAAAGTGGCACTCATCAAACCTGCCTGGTCTTGTTAAGAAATAGCTCAGTGGGTTAGGATAGATTCAAAAGAAGCAGTAGTAATTGACTACTCTTTGACAAACTGTTTGACAAACCCGAAGACATTAGCTTCTGGGATAAGAATTCACTATTTGACAAAAATTGTTGGGGAAAACTGGAAAATAGCATGGCAAAAACTAGGCATAGAGTCACATCTCGTACCCTATACTAAAATAATGTCAAAATAGGTACAGGATTTAGACAGAGTGCAACATCATAGAAAAATTAATCGATCAAGAAATACTCTATCAGATCTATGGAAAGGGGACAAATTTGTGTCCAAACAAGAAACAGAGCATATTATGCACTGCAAAATGAATGATTTTGATTATATTAAATTAAAAAGTTTTTGCAATGATAAAATCAATGCTGCCAAAATTAGAAGGAATGCAGAAAGTGGAAAACAATCTTTACAACTAGGAGTTCTGATAAAGGTCTCATTACTAAAATATATAATGAACTGCATCAAATTTACAAGGTTGCAAGTCATTCTCCGATTGACAGTCAAAGGATATGAATAGACAGTTTTCAAATAAACAAATTAAAGCTATGTATAATCATATGAAAAAATTCTCCAAATCATTACTGATTAGAGAAATGCAAATTGAAACAACTCTGAGGTATCACCTCAGACCTATTAGATTGGCTAAGATGACAAAAAGGGAAAATGATCAATGTTGGAGAGGTTGTGGGAAGATTGGGATTTAAGTGCATTACTGGTGGAATTGTGAATGGATCCAACTATTCTTGACAGCAATGTGGGACTATGCCCACAGAGCAATAAAACTGTTCATACCCTTTGACCCAACAATTTCAATTCTAGGCCTATTCAGAAGAAATCATGAAAAATAGGAAAAGTCCCACATGTTCCAAAATATTCAGGGCAGCTCTTTTTGCAGTGGCAAAGAATTGGAAATTGAGGGGATGTCCATCAATTGGGGAATGGCTAAACAGGTTATAGTTCATGGTCAGACTCTAGAGAAGCATGGAATGAATTACAGGATCTGATGCTGAGTGAAGGTAGCAGAACCAAGAGAATAACATACACACTAACAACAACATTGTGAGACAATCAACCTTGATGGATGAGGCTCCTCTCAGTAGTTCAGAGAGGTAGGACAACTGTATTTGATCGGCTATGGACAATGCTATCCCTATTCAGAGCAAGAAAAACAAAGCAAAACAAAAATCCTTCAGAATATAATGAAAACAACATTTATTTTTTAAAAAATATCTCCTCTATTTCTTTCCCTTAATCTTAATTCCTCATACCAAAAATGATTAATCTGTAAACATGTTTAACACAAATATGTATGTACAATGTTCTCCTGACTATTTGCTGCTAACGGGGGGGGGGGGGGTGGAAAGGGGGAGGGTGGAAGAAAATTTTGTAACTTAAAAGTATGCTTAGGCACATGGATGAATGTTGAAAAACTTTCATAACATGTGTTTGGAAAAATAAAACATCAATTAAAAATAAAAAGAAGCAAAGCTATAACAGATACACACAAGTGACGGAAAATAAGACAGTAAAGGAGGGGAGAAAAGACAAAGATAAAGAAGCAAAGAACAGAAGAGCTGAACTAAACAAGAGTTGAAAATATTCATTCATTTTAATCTGTGGGATCTAAAGATTAAGTGTTGAGAAAAAGTGAAAGAAACACTTGATCCCGCAAAGAGGAGAAACAGAAAAAATGTCAATATCCAGGCAAAAACTGATTTATTTTTAAGTAATTTCTTTCATTGCTTCCAGTTACCTTTCTCTCTTAACTCTTCAGATTCAACTGTTGTGAAAACATGTTACTTTTTCTTTCTTGTTTCCCCCTTCTTGTGTTTGTCTGGTTTTCATTAAAAAAATGTGTTCTCTTGTGTCACTTAACATTGTTCCCTGCAGTTAGAAGCAGACTTAGAGGTCTATCTTTCCACAGACTAGATAATGTGACTGAAGAAATCCCATCATTTTGGCAGTTGAGCCATTCAGTGACTAAAGCAACTATTTTTTCCAAGACTGGATGAGAAGTCAAATTGGTAGAGGGACTTTCTTCACTGTGAATTCTATATAGAAAAGAAATCACAAGTCTAGATGATAATCATAATTTCTTAGGTATGTGTTAAATACCTACCCTTTCACTGGGGAAAATTTTTCAAAATTTAAACCAAGAAAATTAAGATACATAGAATATCAAGACAATTGCTGCAAACATGCTTTTGTCATTAAACTTATATTGCTTAGATTAATATCTCAAGGCTTCTCCTTTACCATATGTAGACAGAGGTCTAGTCCACTGAGGTATTTAGTTCATGTGTACACTTCTACTGACAATGGTAACTTTAGTAAAATGGATTAGAGGAAATGTGGACAGTACTCCAAGTTCCTTTAGACTTTTCCCAAGTATTATTTTAAGATAAGTCAAGTAAAAATGACATCTCCAAATATGTTCCACCATCATTTAAATTTAGGGAAAGACAATGCCATTATTCTTTTCATCCATGGTTCTCCAAATTTACCTTGACATGCTGAACTTTCCAATTACTTTTGCCAATACTACAAAGTCAGATATTAAAGGTCATTTAAATTCTTTTAGACCCCAATAAGAAGTTTCTAGATATTGAAATATGCTGTAAGTAATGATAAGCAAGATGCTTTCAGGAAAAAAAATGGAAAGATTTACATGAACTGATGCAAAATGAGAACATTGTAAATAGTAATAATAATATTGTATGATAATCAATATAACCAAATGTGAATGACTTAGATATTCTCAATAATACAATAATCTAAGACAATTCCCAAAATACTTATGATAAAAAAAACATTTCTATCTACCTCCAGAGAAAGAACTGATAGTCAATGCAGACTGAAATTGATTTTTTAACTTTCCTTATTATTCTTGTTTTATATGTCTATTTTCTTTTACAGCATGACTATATTGAAATGTTTTGTATGATTGTATATATATATGTGTGTGTGTGTGTGTGTGTGTGTGTGTGTGTGTGTAGTTTGCCTTCTCAAAGAGGAGGGAGAGAATTTGGAAGTCAACATTTTAAAAAGTCAAATCTAAAAATATTTGTTTACATGTAAATAAGGAAAAAAAGATGACTTCTCATTGTATATGGCTTTTCTTTTGCTCCCAAATTATATGAATATATTTTCAATTAGTATTTATTAAAGTCTTTATTTTATAGAACAATCATTTATTTTTCTCCCCTTCTGTGTCTGTGGGCACACAAGGTATTCTGAAGTGGAGATAGATGACTTTTTTTGTGGTAGTTCCTTTGAAATAAGAATTCCTTCTTGAGCACGAAAGCTACCTCTAGGTCTTTTGTCAGGATGATAAATCCACCTCTACTTCCTCCCCACTTAAAATCTGGACTTTGCCTTTGGGTTCCTCACCAAATTTGATCTCAGTCTTGGAGACCAATTCCCAGTCTAGACCTTTAAATCTCTGCTCAGACTGGTCCCTACCATATTGGCTCCCTTGTGCTTCTTCTCTTCTCCTTCACTCTTCCATTGACTTGCCTTTCAAGTTCTTCTCTAGGGCTCTGTATGGCTTTAAATATTTCAGGATAGAATCAATGTGGGATTATGCATATTACAAAGGTTTGTTTCTCTTTTCTTTTCTTCCAGTTAGGATGGATGGGAAGTTGGAGGTTGTTAGGAATAGGATAATTTCCCCCCTGAAGTGAAAGGAAACAAAGAAAAAGAATTGGAAGAATCATATTTTTTTTCAAAAATTCAGGAAAAAGAAGTCCAGAAATAAGCAGAAAAAATCAAGATAACTTTGAAAACTATAGGTTGAACTTATTTGATTTTCTTCTTTGAAAAGGAAAGCAAGTTGTATATAATTTAGGCCTGCAGTTTCATGTGCAGTTTTCTTTTTCTGGTTTACTATGTATACTGAAAGTTCCATTTGATTTGTTTTTTGGTCAGTGAAGACAAAAACAAACAAAAAATAAATAAATGAACAAAAACAAATAAATAAATAGATCTTTTTCAATATTAGTCTTCCTTAAAGAGGTCTGATTTTCCTCAGGATAGGCTATCTTCCTACTAAAATAATGTGAAAAGTGGCATTGAACTTTGACCACAGTCTTTTACTAGGCAGCTTCCTATTTGAGGAGATTTGAAAGGCTTTGTCTACACTAAAATATCTTTCTCACTGGTCTGCTTGTGTTCCTGAAACCTAGCATTAGAGTAATTTTTCAGATGAGGACACTGGCTCCAAAAATCCTTTGTTAAAATGCTAACTAACTGGAAGGTGATGCATATCAATGCATTAGTCCTTGTTAACAAGCCAGAGCCTTTTGGAATCAGTATGCTACTATGGAAAAAAAAATATCATTTTTGGAATCAGAGTCAGATATGGATTCCAGATCTCTTTTGATACTCTGGAAAATCACTCCATCTTTCTAAAACTCCATTTTCTCATTTAAAAATGATAAAACTTAGGCTATCTGCCTTACATGGTTAATGGTACCAGTGGATTTTGTCACCGAACCATCAAAGATTCTTTAGTATCTAATCTTCCTGAATCTTTGAAAGAATAAGATCAAGGATATGTAGTGTTAATAGAGGTAAAAATTTTAGAAAACATCTGGCTTATACTCCTGTGTGAGGAAGTGGGTCCAGAAGGGAAGTGCTATTTTATGGGAGTCAGGACAAGGTTTCCAGTAAGAAAGGGAACCCAGAGGAGTAGGTTACTAGTAGTAACTGTAATCATTCAGTAGTCAATAAGCATTTATTAAGCCCCTATTAGTGAGCTAGGTATAGAAAAAAAGACAAAACACAGTTCTTTATCCCAATAAGCTACTGGTCTAATGGATAAAAAAAAATTATTGCATAGGGTAATGCCTAGATTAATTATTAATCAATAAACATTAATAAAATGACCACTAGGTACTATGATTCTATAGGTATTGTGATGGACACTGGGGATACAAATAAAAAGAATAAGGCAATTTCTAATCTCAAAGAGTTCAATTTTTAAAAGGCTATATAGCAAGTACATATATAAGTATGTGTCAAATAAATAGGAAGAGGATAAATAGAAATAAATAGGAAATAATTAAATGTAAGGTCATTTTGGAGAGAGAGCAGTAGCAATTGCAGGAAATAGGAAAAGGCTTCATGCAGAGGCAGAGGTGAAGAGGAAGATATCTTTTAGACAGAAGTTTTCATTTAGGAAATAAAATTAGGCCAAGGGCAGACAATAGGTCAAATTTATTAGATTAGAAGAACCTCATGGGATTGTTTTGCTTCAGTTAGAATAATGCACTTCTCTTTCTTATTTGGAAATCCCTTACCCTATAGAGTTAAATGTAGGCTAATTAATTTAAGTTTTCCATCAGATCCTGAGGAAGAGGTTAATTTGCAATGTGATTGCTTCCCAGGAGCCACTATCAATCCTGCCCTCCTCTCAGGTATTATTTGCTGATAAGTTTGTTCTGATTATGTAATGTTTCTCTTATAATGTTGGACTGCCAAATGCTTATTGCCTTATCAGAAGACAACACAGTAACATTACCACAAAATTGTCATTGTTTACAACAGACATCTCAGAGAATTATTGCACAACCCTGGCCCATATTTCATGGTAATTCACCAAGTAATTTGCAGTACAGATGCATTTGCCTATCCCATTAACTGGCAGAAAGCAGCCTTTGGTGCTTAGACAATGGCAAATTGAGGTTATTCTGAACTCTCATAGAATGAGACATTCTGGATAGTGGAATCTTCTGGATAACTAAGGGCTTATTTTTAGTCACTAATTTAAAAAAAACACTTTTTTGATGAAAATATTTTTGTCAAATGCATTGCATGTTTTCTCAACTTAGAAACTGTTTATTTTCATTTATAGATTGAATACAATTCAACCTTTCCTTTGTTGATGCAAAGTAGCTGTTACTTGTCTTAATCCAAGTCAACAAACACTTAAGATCCTATCTTTGGCAATGAATTGAGGACATTTTTTTTTAAATGAAGCTGATCCTAGTCTTAAGGAACTTAACATTTTATTTGGGGAAAAACTTTCATGTACTCAGATAATATTGGCAATGTGTGTGGAAAGTAAATGCAAACTCACTTTAGGAGGGAGGCATTTATTGTTATTGTGTGCTATAATACAATGAGGCAGCCATCTGGGGGTACTAAGATGGGTAGGGTTGCATGTCCTAATACCATATAGACCTAGAATACTTTTATTTTAAGTTTTTGATTAAATTTCTCCCCTCCCTTTTCAACATGTTTTCAATAGTCTCTATTATTATCATTACTTCTACTTTCCCTTTTTTAATTTATTGGTTTGCTATTCCTTGGAGTATAAAACTGATCACTATACTTTCTAAAGTTCTGCAAAGCATCCATAGGCTCTGAGGTAAGGACCAAAAGTGAAAAAGTTCAGTCTTTTTTTGTACATAGACTTTATTGCAGAGATTCTGTGATAATAATTGGGGCTTCATAAAATACTTTATTTGGGGGAGGAGAGAGAAAGGGAGAGGTGAAACAGGTAAATTCTATTTTCTCAGTCATGTTGTAGATGAATGAATAAGGATAAAAAAAAATGGTAAAGCCTTTATTAAAGGGTTTCTTATGTGCCAGACACCATGATAAGTACGAGAGAGAATAAATACGTGAGCAAGACATCCCTCAGGGAGGAAGTTAATAATAAAATAGGAACTGGAGAGCTGAACTGGGGAGGGGAGGTGTCTGTGTGGCCCAGCATGGTTTAGACCTAGGTAATAAGTCACTTGGAGGCCAGATAAGGTGAAAAGCTCACCTATTAGATGGCAAATATGCCAGTTCTAGATAAAGGCTTGTATTAGGCAGAAGAAGGGGGAAGAGGAGGAAGGATGATAGAGGGGGGGAGGAAATCGGTGGAAGATTAGAAAAGAGCTAAAGGAGGAGAACGAAGCATTCTTTTTTCAGGGGTTGTAACCACTTGACAAAAATATTGCAGTGAGTTTTGGTATTTAGATACAGGGAGAACAAATGGTCTCTGTGGTCCATTATAACTCTGGGATTCTGTTGTTATTGCAAAAGTTGACTTTGTCTCTGATAGTATTGTTCCAGAAGATAGGTAGTTAAGTGACCACAACCCAGGACCTGGAGTCAGAAGACATGAGTTACAAACCTTATTTTTGTTGGGTGATCCAGCATAGTCAGTTAATCTTGTCTTCCAAAGGAGGTAATAATTATTTCTTCCTTGTTGTATTTTTGTGAGGTTGAATTGTGATAATATTTTTAAATATTTTGAAAATTTTAAAGACACATATGTAGCTGCTACTATTTTTATCCTTATTTGTAATAATGAAAAAAATGAAAGCTTTTATACTTAAGGAGGTAAACCTCAGATATCAGAAAACTTGACAATTGTACCATTATGTAGAGTTTTTTCTTCTTCTTGAACTTCCTTTTGGTTCATGCTTGGGCAGGCATTAAAAGTCTTTGAAAAATTTGAACATTTTATAACTTAGTAGCTCTGAAAGTAACCTAGGTATACCAATACTTAAATAGACATAATGCTATTATGATTCATTATAATACTATCACTAAATTTCATGGCTTTTTTCCATCAAAGATAAAAATTAATTGTCTTGGGCTTATGCCTATGCATATGTGTGTATGCTAGAGGAAATATAAGAAGTCCATATCATCTTTTAATCTTAATTTCTTTTTACAAAATTTTTAATTGCTATTTTATTTTTCCAATTACATGTTATGAAAGTTTTTCAACATTCATCCACTTCCATATTTATGTTACATGGTTACTCCTCTCCAAAATGGTGAATAGTTTAGTAAAAGCTATAAATATTTATTTTTGTTTAACATACCTATATATTAATTATTTTGTGTATGAGGAATTAGGACTAAGGGAAAAGAAAGAATACCAAGGAATAGAAGGAGAAGTTTTAAAAAAATGAACATAGTCTTCATTCAGGTTCTGTGGTTTTTTTTGTTTGTTCGTATGTTTTGTTCATTTGTGTTTTTCATTTTGCTTTCCTTTGGATGTGAATGGTATTGTCCAAAACAGGTCTCCAAGGTTTGTCTTAGATCTCTGAACTGCATTCATCATAGTTGGCCAATGTTGTTAATGTGTACAATGTTCTCTTGGTTCTTCTTCCTTTGTTCATGTAATTCTTTCCATGCCTCTTAGAAGTCCAACCACTCATGATTTCTTATAGGACAATAGTACTCTATAATATCGTCATACCACAACTTGTTCAGCCATTTGATGGGCATCCCTTCAATTTCCAATTCTTTGCCACTACAAAAAGAGTTGCTAAAGAACTGGAGATTAAGTGAATGTCCTTCAATTGGGGAATGGCTTAACAAACTATGGTATATGTCATGGAACACTATTGTTCTATTAAAAATTAGGAGGGATGGGAATTCAGGGAAGTATGGAAGGATTTGCATGAACTGATGCTGAGCAAAATGAGCAGAAGCAGAAAAACATTATACACCCTAACAGCAAGATGGAAGTGATGATCAATCTTAATGGACTTGCTCATTTCATCACTGCAACAATCAGGGACAATTTTGGGCTATCTGCAATGGAGAATACCATCTGTATCCAGAGAAAGAATTGTGCAATTTGAACAAAGACCAAAGACTATTACCTTACCTTCAATTTAGGGGGAAAAATTACCTTATTATGTAATTTTGCTATCTCTTATACTTTATTTTTCTTCCTTAAGGATATGATTTCTCTCTTATCCACATTGAACTTGGACCAATGTATACCATGGAAACAAAGCAGACTGCCTTCTATGGGGGATGGGAAGCAAGAATAGGGGAAAAATTATAAAACTCAAAATAAATACAATCTTTCTTCAAAAAGAGCTGCAATAAATATTCTTGAACTTGAGAGACTTTTTCCATTTTTTATGATTTTATTTGGCTATAGGCCTAGTATTGGTTGGCTGGGTCAAATGGTATGAACAATTTTAGTGCTCTTTGGTTGTAGTTCCAAATTGCTTTCCAGAATGGTTAGATTAGTTCATAACTCCATCAACAATTCATTAATGTCCCAATTTTCCCACAACCTCTCCAACATTGATAATTTTCTCTTTAATTCATTTTAGCCAATCTGATGCATGTCATCTCATAATTGTTTTAATTTGCATTTCTCTAATGACTAATGTTAATTTTAATTTCTTCATGAGTCTATATACATGTATATGCATATATGTATGTTTATACAAAGCAGGCATCTACAAATGCACCTATAGATATATGCATATTATGTATACATTTTATTATGTATGTATACACATACACACAAATTTTAAAAGTCTATAATTGTGGATAGAGTTAATTTAAAACAGAATCTAATGGGTAGAAGTGTGAAGGTTTATCACTGGGAGATAGACTGCTATAGAACAAGTACTGCAAATGGAGTGAGAAAACCTGGAATCAAAATCTGTTTTTTTTTTTTTTATTTACAAGTGGTATGACTGCTAGTCTTACACAGCAAATTACATAACTTGAATTAATTTCCTCATTAGTCAAGTGAGCTTGTAAAACTTGCCTATCTCACAGGGTTTTTGTTAGGAAAGTGTTCTCAACCTTATAAAACTTAAAATATTATTGAGAATTATTATTAGGATAAAAATTGTCATAGCATAAGAGGATAGAGCAATCATAGCTTAGTTAATAGTTAATGTGACAAGACCAAATGATTCAAACTGTGGAATACTGTGGAATCAATATGAACCAACAGTGTGACTTGGATATTTCCATTTAAATTGATAAAAATTTATTAGCCACTTACAATGTGCTAGGTGCTAGAGATACAATATAAGAAAAAAGAAAGCTAGTACCTGCCCTTAAGGAACTTACAATCTAATGGAGGAAGATAACACAGAAGAGAAAGCTGAAAAAGGAGAGAATAGGGGGTCACTTATTGTGACTATGATGTTTCGTAGAGTTGCTGATATTTAATAGTTACCTGGAAATTTCTGAAACCACTTAACCCTCTGTAAAGGAAAGAATTTACTCTTCTATCCTGAGGCCATCCAATCAAAGGTAAGAAGTAACTTAGGAAGCTGTGAGTGTCTTGAGTATCAAAAACTGACTTCATCTGCTTGGTGATAATATGTCAGGTCATCAATTTATCCTAGGGGAGGCATGATGTTTCCTGAACCAAGCAGAGTTGTAGATGGAAAATGGAGAGTTGCTTGGCAACTGGAAAAGTGACTGGTTGCATTAATTATCACAGAACATTCAGAATGATAGAAGTATCTTACCTTGCTCAAATTGCCTTTGGAATATGGTGGACAATATTAAATGACATGTTTTAAGAAGGGCATTGATAAGCTAGAGCATAACCATATTTATTTCCTTCTGACTCTGATGGAACTTTTTAAAAAATACTACATTGAAGAACTAGAAATGGTTAGACTTGTAGAATCCTAATAGGAGATGCAGTAGTTATCTTCAAGTATCTGAAAGACTTTTATAACCTGGAAGAGAAATTTGATTTTTTATTTGAATTCAGAATATAATAAGTAATAGGTGAGAAATGAAGATGTTTTCTCATTATAAGTGAAATCTCAAATTCTGAATAATCAAAATCATGCATGACATAATGGACAATAGAGAGACATATTGTAAGCATATATTATATTCTACATGTATCATATTATTAATGATGAATTGAAGTAGAAATTTGTTTTTCTTGATCCCAGAGGGATCAAGGTGAAAGTTTAAGATACCAGATTTTATTTTAGATAGAAGGAAAAATAACAAAAGTTTCATAATATGACATTGATAGAGAAATAGACTGCCTCCTAAGGAAATTAGCTCCCAGACACTGAATGCTCTTCAATCAAGGCATATCTTGTAAGAGATAAGACCAAAGGGATATGTACTTTACTTTAGTTTGAATTAGATGACCTCTAAAGTTCACTTTCAGTGAAAAATCTAAGAAATGACAACATATTGACCTCCAATAAACCATTATATTGTACAACTATTAGAGATTGACCTCACCCAGGCAATTGGATTTTTTTATTGGTTTTTATGAATTTGGCTAGGTAGGTTTCACTATAGAGTCCATTACTGAATAAAGACGTATATTTACCTTTTATCACTGGTAATATAAAAGGTCCATTAGTTCCATGTGCCTACATAATGAATAAGGCCAAGGCTGAAAATTTAAGATAGTCAGCATGTATTAGCTTTAAAAAATCCTCTTTATTAGTATGGTTAAATGGATAGTAAATCACTATCTTCACTCTTTTTGCTAAAGACAGTTTTCATTAAGAACACTGAATACAAAAACCATCAGTAAATTGACTCCTCCTTTGCTTTATGTACTATTACAAAAATAAAGTATAGAAGGCAAGAAATGTAGGCAGTATATTAGTAAAATATTGATCCACTAAGAATTTCTCAGCTAATATTTTGACATTGGTCTTTGTGATATTAAAGAATAATAGGAGAAACTCAGGGTTTACCCATTTCATGATTTAAAGTCTATACTATGTTGAATATTTATCATCTTTCTACTGATCAAAATATGAGGGATATAATTTGTGTACAGATAAAATCCAGGATTCTTCCAACTCACTCAATCCTGCTTTCCTTGACTGAAACCTAAATCCTAAGATGGATTTTGATATTTACATATAGTTTTGGAAAAGGGAACTATATCAAAACTGAAGAGTAAATATGTTTCAATTTCTTATATTTTTTTACATCTATAAGTACTTAATTGGATGAATCAGTTAGCATGATGAATAATAATGGGGAAAATAAAAATATAAAGAGAGAAAATGAAATGGACTTCAGATCAGGTAAAAGACTATGTCCAGGGGTGGCTAGGTGGCACAGTGGATAGAGCACTGGCCCTGGAGTCAGGAGTCCCTGAGTTCAAATCTGACCTCAGACGATAATTACATAGCTGTGTGGCCTTGGGCAAGCTACTTAACCCCATTTGCCTTGTAAAAACCTAAAGAAAAAGACTATGTCCAACTCTCAATAAGTACTTCAAAACAAGGGAAAATAAATCAACACTCAATGTGTCAGGGGGTCCCTTTAAGCTCCCATAGAGACTATGGAACCATAGAAGGTGGCATTCCTGAATGATTTGAAAGAGAAATAAGAATAAAGAAAGCATAAATAATTGACAGAACAGAATAATATAAAATTCATAGAGGTAAATTTTATCAAAGAAATGAAAAGAAAAAAGAATAATTATTTGGGAGTGCAAATACACAGAAGAGAATTTAAAAAAGCAAACATAAAAGAAAATATCAAGTAACATTAAAAAAGCATGCTCTCATGGGAAAAATACATTGTTCTTAAAGGCAAGACATGTAGAAGTAACTTTAAGACTACTGATCTCTTAAAAGGACACAAATCAAAAAACTGAACAAAATAATGTAAGAGGTAATAGAACAAAACTCAAGACAAAAAAATACAAAACACCACAAAGGGTCAAATAAAATTATCTACAAATTGCTTCCAGATAAGTAAAAACCAAATAAAAACATTAAAACTCCAAAAACATAGTGATTAAATTTAAAAATTCTAGTGGCAAACAACAAATTATGTAAGCAACTAGGAGAAATAATTTAAGGAAATTTAATTAGCATAAGCCTATTCTGTACCCACTAGAAACCATAGGAAGGAATAGTATATCATGCTTTGAAGAAAAAAAGAAACTCCAGATGTAGTTCAAGTTCATCCAAATCTGAGCATAACTAAAAGTAAAAAAAAAAGATGAATGTTCAATAACTAGAGACAGTTCAAAATACCTTGAAAGAAAACCAGAGCCAAGATAGTAGAGAGAAGTCAGGAAGTTGCCTGAGCACTCCTTAGTTTCCCTTGGAAACAAAATTCAATCAAGCCTCTAAAAAAATTCTGAAGCAACAAAATCCACAAAAAAAAAAAAAGATGGAGTGAAATAGTTTTTCAGCACAAGATAACTTAGAAGAACTTCATGAAAAGTCTGTTTTACTTGGGTAAAGGGGAAATGCAGGGACAGAGCCAAAAGGGCTAAGTAAATGCATGTACTCATCCAGGTTCTCCCCCAAACCACTCCAAAAAGCTTTAAATTATTACTTTAAACAAATTCTAGAGCAGCAGAATCCTCAAAAAATTGGAGTGAAACACATTTTCAGTCTAAGACAACTTGGAGGGTCAGCAGGAAAGATCTGTTATATCTGGGTGAAAGTGGAGCACAGTATAGGAAATCCCTGCCAGTGTAGACCTGGTCCCAGCAAAGCAGAAGCAGGCCTTAGGAACCACTAAATCAGAAATTACAACAACTGCTTCCAGAATTCTTAGCCTACAGATGGTTGCTTTGTCCACTCTCAGTTCTGGTTTGCAGTCCTGGGAGGCAGTCACAAGGTAAGGAGGAGTACTGGCACAGCAGAGATTGAGGACACTGTGAAAGGGGGCTCTTTCTCACAGATGCAGGACAGAAAAGAGTACTTGTGGTTACTCACAGACTAGAAAATAGTCCAGAAGTAAACACATCTCCTTAAACCATACCAAATTGGAAGAACTGAAAAACTTAATAGAAGTGTCTCTGAAAGCAGCTGAACTTAAAACAGTTCAAATTCCATTCTGGAAGCAGAGACATATTTTAACAAAAAAGTTAAAAGTCAAATAATAGACTGGAAAAATGAAAAAAAACACAATAGAAAAAAATTTTGGCTATAAAAAGTTACCACGGTGACAAGGAAGATGAAAACACACAATCAGAAGAAAACAAAGTCAAAGATTCTACATCTCAAACCTCCAAGGTAATTATGAATTAGTTTCATAATAGGAGAGCTCAAAGAAGATTTTGAAAATCAAGTAAGAGAAGTAGAAGAAAAACTGGGAAGAGAAATGAAAGTGATGCAAGAAAATCATGAAAAATGAGACAATAGTTTATTGACAAAGAAAGCACAAAAAAGTAAAGAAAATAACACATTAAAATAGACTAGGTCAAATGTTAAAAGAAGTACAAAAATTTCATGTAGAGAAGAATGTTTTAAAATAGCAGAAATGGTCAAATTAAAAAGAGAGGTAAAAAAATTCACTAAAGAAAAAAATCCTTAAGAAGTAGAATTGACTGAATGAAAAGGAGGTACAAATAATTCCTTAAAAATTATAATTGAGCAAATGGAAGTAATGACTTTATGAGAAATCAAGAAACAAGAAAACAAAACCAAAAGAATGAAAAAAGAAGGCAATGTGAAATATCTCATTAGAAAAACAACTGACTTGAAAATTAGATCCAGGAGAGAGATTTTAAAAATTATTAGACTACCTGATATTCATGATCAAAAACAGAGCTAAGACATCATCTCTTAAGAAATTATCAAGGAATGCTTCCTTGTTATTCTTGAACTCGAAGGTAAAATAGAAATTGAAAGAATCCATCAATCACATCCTGAAAGAGATTACAAAATGAACACTCTCAGGAATAGTAAGTTAAGTTTCAGAGGTCCTAGATCAAAAAGAAAATATTATAAACAAGCAAAAAAGAAACAAATTCCAAGTATCAAGAATCCACAATAAGATAAACTGAAATTTAGCAGCTTCTAAATTAAAGGATCAGAGGACTTGGAATATATATTCCAGAGGGCAAAGGAGCTAGGATACAACCTATCCAGAAAAATGGAGTATACTCCTTTAGGGGGGAAAGTGGATATTAAATTAAATAGAGGGTATTCAGGCATTCTTGATGAAAAGTCCAGAACTGAATAGAAAATTTGACTTTTAATACTAGTTTCAAGAGAAGCATAAAAAGGTAAAAAGAGAAAGGAAATCATAAAGATTAAATAAGATTCCTGGGAAGATGATTCTGGTAACTCTTAAGAATTTCTCTTTTTTAGGGTAGTTAGAAATATTCTTTTTCTCTATTTCCACATCCACGTCCACATCCACGTCCACATCCACGTCCACATCCATATCCATATCCATATCCATATCCATATCCATATCCATATCCATATCCATATCCATATCCATATCCATATCCATATCCATATCCATATCCATATCCATATCCATATCCATATCCATATCCATATCCATATCCATATCCATATCCACATCCATATCATCTATTTATCTCTCATCTATTTATAGAATCTAGAGAGAAAATGAGAGCAAGGGGGATAGGTGTGAGCTGAATATGAAGATCTGATATCTAAAAAAAAATCAAATTAAGGGGTGAGAGAGGAATGTTTTGGGAGAAAAAGAAAGGAAGAGGTAGGATAGAGTAAATTATCTCACATAAAAGAGGCCACAAAAATAGCTTTTACAGTGGATGGCAAGAAGGAGGAGGTTAGGATAATGAGTTTACCTTACTCTCATCAGAATTGACTCAAAGAGAGAATAAGTTACACAACTCAATTGGCTATAAACATCTAACTTATTCTATAGAAAAGTAGGAAAGGAAGTTCATAAGAGAAGGAGTAGTATATTAAGACAAAGGTAGTAAGAAGCAAAACATTTATAGGGAGAGACAGGGTGAAAGGGGAGAGAGAACAGAATAAACAAGGTGGGAAATAAGATGGAGGAGAATACAGATATCAATAGTACCTATGGAAAAAAAAACTGTGAAGCAAGTTTCTCTCATAATGGCCTCATTTTTCAAAGATAACAAGACTTTAGTCAAATTTATATAAATAAGAGCTATTCCCCAGTTGATAAATGATAAAAAAATATGATGTCAGACTTCAGATGAAGTAATCAAAGTTATCTATAAGCACAAGAAAAAGCATTTTAACTCGCTATTGATTGGAGAAATAAAATTAAAGCAAGTCCGAGGTTTTATTATTTAGGTCGTACCTATTAATTAAATCAGCTAATAGGACAGAAAAAGAAATGAGAAATGCTGAATGAGATGTGGAGAAAATGTGATATTAATGTATTGTTGAATATGTGAACTGATTCAAACTATCTGTAGAGCAATTTGAAAATATGTGGAAAGGGTTTTAAACTACCCATATCTATTGACAAAACAATACCACTGGTATATCTGAATCACAAAGAAATAAAAAAAGACAACTAAAAGGATAAGGACAGATGTATAAAAATATTTATATCAGCTCTTTTTAGTGGTGGTAGTGGATTCAAAATTGAGGGGATGCCCAGCAGTCAGGGAATGACTGAACAAATTGTGTTATCTGGTAAAGTTGGAATGCTATTTTTTGTTATTTTTGTTTTTCCAATTACAGGAAAATACAATTTTCAATATTCATCTTTTTGTACGTTTTTGACTTCCACATTTTTCTATCACCTTCTCCCCCCCACTCCCCATGGCAATGAGTAATCTGATATAGGTTTTATGTTTAACATATGACCAAGGATATTTAACATATGATGGAACACTATTGTACTATAAGAAATGATGAGCAGGATGCTCTTAGAAAAAGATGGAAAAACTTATATGAGCTGAAAGCAAAGTGCTGTGTACAGAGTAACAGCAGGATTGGAAGATGACTAATTGTGTATGACTTAGCTATTCTCAGCAATACAATGACCTAACTCTGAAAGACTCATGATGAAAAATGATATACATCTCCAGAGAAAACTGCTGGTGTCAGTCATGCTTTTTTACCTTTCTTTCTTTCTTTTTCTAGAGATTTCTTTCTTGGGAGTAAGTTTTCTTTTATAATTTGTCTATTATGGAAATGCTTTTCCTGAGTACATATATCAAATTACTTGGCTTTTCAATGGAGGGGGAAGGGGAAGGAAGAAGGGAGAGAACGGCACTCAGTTTTAGAAATGAATGTTAAAATTGTTTTTATATTGGGAAAAATACAATACTAAATAAAAAATAAAGGTAGAGTGAGCCCATTATAGCTGATGTCTGGGCAAGCTAGTGGGTAGCTCTTAGCTATAGCATGTATCAGTAATCTAAGCTGGCTCAGCAGTTTTGTGGCACAGCAGGCCAATGGTGAGACCACCAATTCCAGCACAAAAGGCAAACTGCCAGCCCAGAACTCAGGACTCAATAGGCATAACTAGGTTGAGCCATCCTAGTGTAGTGGATAAACTGCTAGCCACAGAGTTCCTGTTGCAGAAAGGTAGTGAACAGTCTCCTAGTCTTCAGTGCAAGAAGTTTGAAACACAGCAAAGCTCAACTTAAAAAAAATTAGCCAAAACCAAAAAAGACTGCTAACCTTAGAAAACTACTATAGTGACAGGGAAGATCAAAACACAAACTCAGAAAAGGACAACAATGTCAAAATGCCTACATGTGAAACTTCGAAGGGGACCATGAATTGGTCTTTAAAACCCAAAAGTTCTCTTAGAAGCATTCAAAAAAGGAATTAAAAAAACTAGTAAAAGAGAAAACTGGGATAAGAAATGAGAGTTATGCAAAAGAATTATGAAAAGGCAGTCAACACTTAGGAAAAGACTGAATAAAACAATTCCTTAAAATATACAACTGGGCAAATTGGGGGAAAATTCCACTTTAAAAGTAGAATTGGCCAAATGGAAACTAATGAGAATCAAGAATCAATCAGCACAATGAAAAGAAGAAAAAAAATAGAAGAAAATAAAAAATACCTATTTGGAAAAAATGACTGACTTGGAAAATGAATACAGAAGAGACAATTTAAGAATTATTTTGAATAATTAAAAGAGCCTGAACAGCATCTTTGAAGAAATTATCAAGAAAAAAACCAGATATAAAGAATCATTTGTTTCTCAAAAAAAAATCCAGACAAGCACAAATACAATAAAGGTAAAGAAATATACCAACCAAGGACAGCAACAAAGTAACAACAGAGAAACCATTATGGGATTTCATCCTTAAGGTACAGGAATGAGACAAGGGTGAAAGCAGAAGTCAAAAAGAAGTGATGATGGAGAAACAGTCCTGAAGTATTAAGGTATAAACCTCTTAAAATCTTGCCTTTAGGTATTTCTATGGTTTTTGGTGAGATTAAATTGTAGAATAGGAGAATGAATGAAAGGGATGAGGGGAAATGAAAAAACATAGTAAAATATGTGTTGTCCTCTAAAAAAAGTTGAAATTTAATAATGACTTGAAAATAATTCCTATAGTTCCTCAGGAAAAAGAGAATATACTGGAGAATGGATGAGGAGGCAAAAAGAGCAGTTGAAATAAGGGGGGGAATAAATGATAAAGTCTTGTTTATTTTATTTATTTTATTAATTATTTTTTTCAGCCATATGCACATGTATATTTTTAAGATGTAAAATGACCTCCCTTCCCACCCCTCTCCCCTTAGTTATGAACAGTCAGGTTAGCATTGTAGCATACATATTTTTGATCAATATGTTTACAGATTAGTCATTTTCTGTATGAGGAATTAGGATCAAGGGAAAGAGATACATAAGAGATAATTTTTATAAAGTGTTCATCAGATTCTGAATGGTTGTTTTGTTTTGTTTTGTTTTTCTTCCTCTGGATGGGAATAACATTGTCCATAGTTGCTCTAATAGTTGTCCTAGTACTCTGATGTGCTGAGAGGAACTGTTCCATCAAGGCCGATCATTTCACAATGCTGTTGGTAAAATGTATATTGTTCTCTTTGTTCTGCTCCCTTCTCTCAGCATCAGATCCTGTGGGTCATTCCATGCTTCTTTAAAGTCTCAACGATTTATGGTTTCTTATAGAGCAATAGTATTCCATAGCATTCATATACCATAACTGGTTTAGCATTTCCCAATTGATGGGTATTCCCTCTATTTCAAATTCTTTGCCACTATAGAAAGAATTGCTATGAATATTTTGGAACATGTGGGAATTTTCCCCATTTTTTATGATTTCTTCTGGATATAGGCTTAGAGTTGGAGTTAGTGGGTCAAAGGGAACGAACATTTCTATTGCTCTTTGGGCATTGTTATTATTGCTCTCTAAAATGGTTGGATCTGTTTACAACTCTACCAACAATACATGAATGTCCCAATTCTCCCATAACCTCTCCTACATTGATCATTTTCCCTTTTTTCTCATCTTGGCCTATCAGATAGGTGTGAGGTGATACCTCATTGATGTTTTAATTTGCATTTCTCTAATCAGTAATGATTTGGAGCATTTTTTCATATGACTATATAAAGCTTTAATTTCTTCATTTGAAAAATGTCTGTTCATATCCTTTGACCATTTATCAATTGGGGAATGTCTTGTGTGACCTTATAAATTTGATGCAATTCTCTTTATATTTTAGAAATGAGACTTTTAACAGAACTAGTTGTGAAGATTGTTTCTCAGCTTTCTGCTTTCCTTCTAATTTTGGCAGAATTAATTTTGTTATTGTAAAACCTTTTTAATTTCATGTAGTCAAAATCATTCATTTTTCAGTTTATAATGTACCCTAGTTCTTGTTTGTTCATAAATTTGTCCCCTTTCCATAGATCTGATAGAGTGTTTCTTGGTCTATTCATTTATCTAAGGTGTCACTATTTGCATCTAAATCCTGTACCCATTTTGACCTTATTTTGGTATAGGGAGTGAGATGTGGGTCTATGCCTAGTTTTTGCCATATTATTTTACAGTTTTTCCATCAATTTTTGTCAAATAGTGAGTTCTTATCCCAGAAGCTGATGTCTTTGGATTTGTCATACAGTAGATTGTTGTAGTCATTACTGTGATTTCTTTTGAAGCTATCCTAATCCACTGATCCATTACTCTTATTTCTTAACTAGCACAGACAATTTTGATGACTGCTGCTTTTTAGTATAGTTTTAGATCCAATAGAGCTAGGCCACCTTCCTTTACAAATTGTTTTATTAGTTCCTTTGCTATTCTTGACCCTTTGTTGCTCTAGATGAATTTTGTTATTATTTTTTTCTTGCTTGGTAAACTAGTTATTTGATAGTTTAAATGGTGTGGCACTGAATAAGTAATTTAGTTTGGGTGAATTCTCAGTTTTATTATATTAGCTTGACCTAACCATGAACAATTGACATTTTCACAATTATTTAAATCTGAATTTATTTGAGTGAGAAGTGCTTTATAATTGTATTCTTATAGTTTCTGGGTTTGTCTTGGGAGGTAGATTCCCAAATATTTAATGTTTTCTATAGTTAGTTTAAATGGAATTTCTCTATCTCTTGCTCTTGGACTTTGTTGTTCATAAATAGGAATGATGATGATTTATGTGGATTTATTTTATTTCCTGCTATTTTACTGATTTTGATAATTGTTTCAAGAAGTTTTTAAGATGATTTTCTCTGATTCTTTAAGTATACCAACATATCATCTGCAAAGAGTGAAAGCTTTGCTTCCTCATTGCCAATTCTGATTCCTTCAATCTCTTTTTCTTCTCTTATTGCTACAGATAGCATTTCTAATACTATATTGAAAAGTAATGGTGATAATGGCATCCTTCTTTCACCACTGATTTTTACTGGAAATGTTCTAGAGTTTATTCCTATTACATATAATTTTTTTGATGGTTTTAGTTAGATACTATTTATTATTTTAAGGAAATCTTTCTAGTGTTTTTAATAGGAATGGATGTTATATTTTATCAAGGGCTTTTTCAGCAGCTATTGGGATAATCATATCATTTCTGTTGATTTTGCTATTGACACGTTCAATTATGTTGAGTGCTTTCCTAGTGTTGAACTATTCTTACCTACCTGATCTAAATCCTAAATCCTGATCATGGTGCATTATCCTAGTAATAACTTGCTGTAATCTCATTGCTAAAATGTTATTTACTTTTTTTGCATAAATATTCATCAAGGAGATTGACTTATAGTTTTCTTTGTCTATTTTCTTCTTCCTGGTTTAGGTATCAGTGCCATGCTGGTGTCATAAAAAGAGTTTGGCAGAGCTACTTTTTCTCCTGTTTTTCTAAATAATTTATGTAGAATAGGAATTAATTTTTCCTTAGATGTTTGGTAGAATTCACTTGTAAATCTATCTATACCTGGAGACTTTTTCTTTGGGAGCTTATTGTTGTTTTCTTCCACTTCTTTTTTCTGAAATGGCGTTATTTAAGTTATTTATTTCCTCCTCTGTTAATCTGGACAGTTTGTATTTTTAAAAAATATTCATCCATTTCAACACTGTTGTTCTATTAGAAGCCAAGAGGGATGGCAATTCAAGGAAGCATGGAAGAATTTGCATGAACTGATGCTGAGTGAGATGAGCAGAACATGAACATTGTACACCCTAATAGCAACATGGGGGTGATGATCAACCTTGTTGGACTTGCTCATCAGTACAACAATCAGGGACAATTTTGGGCTATCTGTGATGGAGAATACCATCCGTATCCAGAGAAAGGATTGTGGAGCTGGAACAAAGACCAAAGACTATTACATTCAATTTAGGGGGAAAACCCCCATTATCTTATTATGTAATTTTGCTATCTCTTATACGTTATTCTTCTTTAAGGATATGATTTCTCTCTCATCGCATTCAACTTAGATCAATGTATATAATGGAAACAATGTAAAGACTAACAGACTGAGTTCTGTGCGGGGTGGGGAAGAAAAGCAAGAATAGGGGAAAATTATAAAACGAAATAAAATCTTTCTTTAAAAAAATAAATATCCCTTTCTTAAGATGCTGTAATTTCCTTTAATAAATCTCTATTTTCTTTCCAAATAAAGTTTATCCATTTCATTCAAGTTATCCAATTTATTGGCATACAGTTTGGTAAAGTAGCTCCCGAATCATCTCTTTGATTTACTCCTCACTGGCGATTAGTTCACCCTTCTCATTTTTGACACTGGTAATTTAATTATCTTCTTTATTTTTTTAATAAGATTAACCAAATCTATTTTATTGGTTTTTTCATAAAACCAACTCAGTTTTATTTATGAGTTCAATAGTTTTCTTGCTTTCAGTTTTCTTAATCTCTCCCCCTTGATTTTCAGAATTTCTAATTTTGTATTTAATTGGATATCTTTAATTTGTTTTTTTCTAGCATTTTTAGTTGCATATCCAATTGATTGATCTCCTCTTTCTCTATTTTATTTATATAGGCATTTAGAGATAAAGTTTCAAAACTGCCTTGATTGCATCCCATAAATTTTGGTGTGGCATCTCATTAGTATCATTTTCTTGGCTATAATTATTGATTATTTCTATTGTTTAAGCTGAAGTTATTTAATATCCAATTAGTTTTTGGTTTATCTTTCATCATCATTTATTACATATAATTTTTATTGTATCATGGTCTGAGAAAGGTATTTAGTATTTCTGCCTTTCTGCAATTGATCAAAAGGTTTTTGTGCCCTATCACATGGTCAGTTTTGGTATAGGTGCCATGTACTGTTGAGAAAAAAGGTATGTTCTTTTCTATCTCCATTAAGTTTCTCTAGAGGTTTTCTAAGATTTCATTCATCTTCTTAATCTCCTTCTTGTTTATTTTGTGCTTAGATTTATCTAGTTCTGAGAGAGAGAGAAATTGAGTTCCCCCATTATTAAAGTTTTACTTTGTATGTCTCCTTGTAATTCACTCAACTTTTCCACTAGGAATTTGGATGTTATACCACTAGGTGCATACATGTTTAGTAATGATATAGCTTCATTACCAATAGTATATTTTTCTTCAATTTTTTTAATTTATTTTAGGAAATGGGGCTAAGTGACTTGCCCAAGGTCACACAGTGAGGCAATTATTAAGTGTCTGAGGTTGGATTTGAACTCAGGTACTTCTGACTCCAGAGAGAGTGCTCTATCCACTGTGCCACCTAGATGCTCCACCAATAGTGCTTTTTTAAGATGTACTTTCCTTTCTTATACTTTTAATCAGATCAATTTTTCCTTTTATTTTATCTGAGATCAGGATTGCTACCCCTGATTTTTTTTTTTTTTTTAGATTTTTGCAAGGCAAATGGGGTTAAGTGGCTTGCCCAAGGCCACACAGCTAGGTAATTATTAAGTGTCTGAGACCATATTTGAACCCAGGTACTCCTGACTCCAGGGCCTGTGCTTTATCCACTGTGCCACCTAGCCGCCTCAACCCCTGATTTTTTAACTTCAGCTGAGGTATAACATATTTTGCTCCAACCTTTTACCTTTACTTTGTGTGTATCTCTCTGCTTCAAATGTGTTTCTTGTAAATAATATATTGTAGGATTCTGTTTTTTAATCCTTTCTGCTATCCTGTTTTATGAGACAATTCATCCTATTCATGTTTGCAGTTAAGTTTGCCAATTCTGTATTTCCCTCCATGCTATCTTTATCCATTTATATTTTTCTCTTTCCATTCCTCTTGTTTCTTTTCACCAAAATTTTATTCCCTTTCCCCTTTGACTTTTCTTTTCAAATTTAACTTTCAGTTTATTTTCGCTTTTACTTTCACCTTCCTTTTTATCAGTCCCTTCTTCCTTTATTTTTCCCATTTCCCATTAGATTAGGATAAATTTTTAAACCCAAGTGGGAAAGTATCTTATTCCCTCTCTGGGCCAAATCTTTTCAATAGAATTTACTCAGTGTTCATACTTTCCCTTCCTTTTAAAATAATAGATCTTTGTTTCTCTTCATTGGCATTGTTTATTGTTCTATTACTATTAATCAGGTATTATCATTCATAGTTTGATTATTTGGTTGCTTGATAAACTCATATTGTTATGAAAGTATCATTCACAGATTAATTAATTGCTGGATTGATTGCTTGATAAACAACATTGTCTCAAACTACATGAAATTATAATCATTTTTTACCTTACCCCCTTTTCAAGTACCCTCCAAGGACATTTATCCTCATGAGCCAAAGTATCAATCAAAGCAAAATCATTTCTTGAACTATTTGTGTCCCTTCCCCCAGGTTTATTTTCTCACATTTATACCCCCCCCCCCCAAGGGTACTTGACCCTTTGTTAAGTGAAGCAACACTTTACCCCTCCCCCCCACTTAATCCCTTGTTAAGTGATGCATGGATTAAGTCAAACCCAGATTTAATTAACAGCAAGAATATGAAAGTTCTCTAAGTACTGGGAGGCTATGAAGGTCTCCCATGAGAACTTCTAGAAAAGTTCTAAAGAATTAGAAGTGTTATATCTTCTCATTTAGAGTTGTATCCAGTTTGATAGTCTTGACCAAGATTTGTTTTATTTTGTTTTGTTTTTTCTTTCCCCTTTTCATTTACCTTTTTATGCAACTCTTGAGTCCTATATTTGGCAATTGAATTCTGTGTTCAGTTCTGGTCTTTGTGTCAGGAAATTCTGAAAGTCCTCTATTTCATTGAACATCCATCTTTTCCCCTGACAGTATAGGCTGAATTTTTCAGGGTAGTATATTCTGGGTTGTATTCCCAGGTCCTTTACACTCTGCTATATGGTATTCCAGGTCCCAGTCCTTCATTGCTGAGGCTGATAGGTCTTATGTGAATCAGATTATGTTTCCTTTGTGTTTGAATTGTTTTCTTATTGCTGCTTGCAATATACTCTCCTTTATTTGAGAGTTCTGAAATTTGGCTATGATAGTCATTGGAGGTTTTATCCTGGGGTCTCTTTCTGGAGAGGCTCTATTGATTTTTTCAGTGGTTTTATATATATATATATATATGTATATATATATATATATATAGGTTCTAGCAGGTTTAGACAGTTTTCTCTTATAATTTCCTGCATGATGTTTTCCTTGTTTTCCCTAAAAGGTACTATACCTTTTCTTCAAGTTTTTAAGCCTTTTTATTTTGTTTGATGGAATCTTTTAGTCTTGTAGATTCATTGGTTTCAATTTGTTCAATTCTAATTTTTATGGTTTTATTTTCTTCAATTATCTTTTGTGTTTCCTTTTTTTTTTTTTTGCAAGGCAATGGGGTTAAGTGGCTTGCCCAAGGCCACACAGCTAGGTAATTATTAATTTCTGTGGTGGGATTTGAACTCAGGCATGCCTGACTCCAGGACTGGTGCTCTATCTACTGTGCAATCTAGCTTCCCCCGTGTTTCCCTTATAAAAGTGTTAAATTCTCTGTCAATTCTTCATAATTTTTTTGCAGGACTTCCATTTCTTTTTTTTAATTTTTCTTCTTCCTCTCTTCTTTAGTTTTTAAATGCTTTTTTTAAAGCTCTTTGATGAGCTTTAATTTATAGACTGTTTGATACTTCCCCTGTGAGTGATTTTTCTTGGATTTCTTCTTCAGACATGGCACTACTGTCATTTTTGTAAAGTAGTTTTCTATAGTGAGCACTCTTTTAGCTTTTCTGATCATCTTTGCTATTTTAGTTCTCCTCTGGGGGTATAAAAAATATAGATCCAAGCTTTTTTTTTTTTTTTTTGCTGCGGTGGGGTCTGATCCCTGGCTTTTTGGTAGCCAAGATATTGCCTATACGATACAGGCAGAGGTTTGTTTTCCTTTGCAGAGGTTTGTTTCCTCCTTTATGTCCAGGTTCCTACTCAGAAGTTGTTTATTCTTGATCCAGTCCTGTTTTTTACCCTTTCCTAGGGTTCAGACTTTGGGCTTGAGATCCTCCTTGCTGGCTTGCCATCTAGCTGCTGGGACCTCTGCTGTTGTCAAACTGTCAGAACCTGGATTGGACTATGGCAAAAAACCTCCCACTGGCTTTCCCTGCTCTGCTACCTCCTGGGCTTTACTTCCCCATTTCCCCCAAAGAGACAGACCTTCATTGTAGATTCTCCACGATGTCTACCACTGAAAACTTCTTTGAATCTTTTCTTTTTCTTGGTGATATCTGTAGCTTTAATGTCAGTGCAGAGGGTTATTTATCTTTGATAGGGAAAAGCTCTGGAAGCATGTTAGCTTCACACTACTATCTTGGCTCTACCTGTAATTGAAGCCTTGTTTCAATGGTGATGGAGGGAACCACTGATGATGCTTCTCTGAGAAAAGAAAGATATCATATAAAGTAAGAGGAGGAACCTTATAATTGATATAATATATAGGAATTTGGTGTCTAGAGAGAGAGTACTTTTCTTAGGAAAAGGGGAATCAGAGATCTTAATGGCAACTGAAGAGTAGGATAGTATGTTTTCAGGAAAGAGATTTAAAGGCAACTAAGGAAAAAAAACATGACCAGTGAAGTGCAAATATCAATAATGAACTACACAATAAGGGACATAGAAAGAATCCTATTTTGGAGAGATATCCTATCAACTGAAGGAACTTCTGTTTTTAAGACTAAAGTGCAGACCAAGATGGCAGACTAAATGGACTTACCCAAGCTCTCCATCAAATACCTTTAAATAATGACTCTTAACAATTCTAGAGTGGCAGAACCCACAAAAAGGAGCAAAACAATATTCCAGCCCAAGACAACTTAGAAGGTCATCAGGAAAAGTCTGTCACAACAGGGTGATAGTAGAAGACATTCTAGCAGAGTGCAGCACAGGCTGCACCAATACAGCCCTGCACCTAGCAAACTAGAAGGAACCACTGAATCAAAAGTGTCAGCAGTTGCTTCCAGAACTCTCAGCCCATAGAGAGAAAGAAGAGCAAACTGGTCAGAAGGAGCTTGCAGTGATCTCTTTGCTCTCACCAAAACAAGATTTGATTTTTTTTTTTTTTTTTTTTTTTTTGCGATCTCACTTCTAGGTGGCATTTCCAGAGAGAGGAGGAGCAGTAACACATTAAAGTCTGCTGCTGCAGGGGAGCACGGACCCTCTTTACAGTTCCAGGGACCCTCTTTACACAGAAAAAGAGTGTGCCTCTTTGCTCACAGACCAGAGCACAGGCCAAGGGAGTAGTAAACACCATTCCTTAGATCATACCATCTTATAAAAAATGAAAACTTTCAGATTCCTAGAAGTACCTCTAAAAGCAGCCAGAAAAACCTTACTTTCTTAGTACAGTGGACCCTCCACCCTGGAACCTGAGCCCAACTTTAAGGATGAGTTTAAGTCAAGTCATTGACTGGGAAAGATTTACATGTGCTGATACTGAGTGGGATGAGCCAAGCCAGGAGAACATTGTACACACTAATAGGAATATTATATATGTATCATTTTGTGCATGACTTAGCTATACTTAGCGATACAACAATCCACAATCAGTCCTGAAGGATTTATGAAGATAAACTCTATCCATCTCCAGAGAAAGAACTGATTGAATAAATTAAATCATGCTTTTGAAAACTTTATTTTGCTTGTATTTTTGGTCTGTTTTCTGTCATTATATAATATGGAAATATATTTTATATGACTGTACATGTATAACCTATATCAAATTTTTTACTTTCACAATGAGGAGAGAAAAACAGAAGGGTGCAAGGAATCTGGAATTCAAAATACTAAAGAACAAGTGTTAAAAAAAATTTAAAGTAAATAATAAAAGATAAAAAAATAAAGCATCATAAAAATAAATCCAGATCTAGAGATTTTGATTGCTAGAGAGATTTGAGCACTAAACTTGCAAAGACTACAATACATATGTAAGGGGCAGAGCAGGAATGGAGGAGTCCAGTCCAAATATCTACATTTCTAGTTCTATTACTGGCTGAGTTTTAACTAAATGAATTCTTGCTAATTTTCAAGTGGACCTTTATGGCAAGAAAATACTATCTCTTCTCTTGGGTAAATGTGCTTCGTTTTTTAGTTTTCTTTCTTTTTTTAGTTTTTGCAATAATCTTTTTTTCCATTGTTTCAGCCATTTGTCATTTTGCTACAACAAGGGACCACAGAACTTCTTATATGAAAATAGTTTTTACTTTGTTAAAAAGTAAAGATTCACCACATTGGAGATTCTTTACATTGGACCCCATACAAACAAACATTTTATTACACAATGTTTGACATTATTGTGAGCCTATGGAAATACAGTTGTCCTTCTTTGAAGATAAATTGCTAAATTATATTAGAAAAAGGCATTAAAAACAAAAAAAAAGATTAGGCACAATAACTATTACATGGAGAAGTGAGTCACCCTGTCTCATTTAATATACCATGTGGTCAACAGAAGAAGGCATAACAATATTCTTATGCTTGACAACTTTTATTACAATTGACTTGATGGAATAGATGAAGAAATTGTGCTAGATCAATATGATTGAATCTTATGATATCAGAAGAAACAGAGCCCATTTGGGATTTAAAAAAACCCAACTAAAAATGGGAAAATTTCCTTCTAGGAGCTAATTTAGATAGGAGAAAACTGATGCTGGAGAGCAATATACAAAATAACAATGATAATGCCAATGCAAACAATATTACTGGACATCAAACTTGAGAAAATGTAACCAGGTTTATGAGGATTAATGATGAAATATTCTTCCTTGCTATTAGTAAAATAGGAAGCAGTATATATATGGATAATATATTGTTTAGACACTTAGTTTAAGTTTCAAAATTGCATAATTTTGGATGACTTTTTTCTTTTTAAAATGGGCTATTTTGAATGATTTTTTTTTGCTTTCACCTCAGTACCTCAATACTCAACTTCTCCCCCTTCTTACCTCTCCATTCTTTTTTTTTGTTTGTTTTTAGGTTTTTTTTGCAAGGCAAATGGGGTTAAGTGGCTTGCCCAAGACCACACAGCTAGGTAATTATTAAGTGTCTGAGACCGGATTTGAACCCAGGTACTCCTGACTCCAGGGCCGGTGCTTTATCCACTGCGCCACCTAGCTGCCCCTACCTCTCCATTCTGATGAAAACAATTAAGCAAAAGTTGCTGATCCAATGACTCTATCTATCTTTCTATCTATCTATCTATCTATCTATCTATCTATCTATCTATCATCTATCTATCTATTATCTATCTTAGATAAGAACAAGAGCAAGAGTGAGAACAAAAGTTCATAGTTTCACCAGACTGACAGAAGAGTCCATGATAATAAAAAGGTTAAGAACCCCTGCTCTAAGGACTATATTTGCATTGAACACCCTCTTCTCCTTCCCTACCCTCAATTACCTATATTTTATTTGGTAGGAGGAGAGCTATCTAAATGGTACCTCTCACTGAACTATATTCTTAGGATTAAGAAATATCTCTGTGGGAGATTGATTAATAGAAAAATGAAAATATTAAAAGTATCTTTAAAAGATAAAAATTTCATTCTGCTAAAAAAACTTAGTTTTCATTTAAAAAAATTCAGAATGCTATGAGAGCATCAAGAGATAGAACTGTTTTCTTTAAGACACTATTTTCAATCCTTTTGTGAGAAGGTATAGTGATGTTGTCTCTTCATATTTGTAATGATGTGATAGATTAGGTAAATTCTATTGGCAAAGCTTAAGTTATTGAGATATATGATGGAGGAATGCATTGAATTTTATTCCAAGGTTTTTAAGTCTAGAGTTATTTTGATGTGTTTATAATGAACTATACCAATAACTTTTCCTGTAGGGGAACTGTGAAAAAACTTAAAACACACACACACACACATACACTACCAGTGATATGATTCTTCAAAATTGTAGTGTTTTTTTTACTAGAAAGATCTAATTTAGGATTTTTAAAAAAGTTTAAAATTATACAAAAGCATATTGTGTTGTTTATCATTGACTTTCTTCAGATGCGACAGAGAAGGTATGTCATAATTATTAATCCACTCACTCATAATGTAGTGAGGAACCAGCTACCATAACTATAAAATATGGAAATATTAAGAATATAAGATCACTCTTGTTAAATCGACAGATACATAAATCTGTTTACCAGGTAGTTATTTTGATTCATGTTTCTTGGTTTCTTATAATTAGAATTTTATGTACTAGGTCAAAGATTTTACTTTTCTGCCTAAATTGTAATCATACATCTTTGCAAGAAATGATCATCCCTTGCAGATTGATGTATGTTTCTTAAATCTCATTGTGTATACATCTTATTTTTTTTTATAAACTCTCTCATCTGATATAGATAACAAATATTATGTTCTTCAGTTTATTGATTATAAAACTAATATCAGTGGAGCTTAAAATGAACAATTTAGTTAATAGAAGACTATTAATAAATTCCTTATTTAAAGTAAATAAGTAGTTATCAAAATACCCTTCTTCATTTTCAAATGTTATGTACAAGATTGTAATGACATTATTGAAATTATAATATTCATTTTAAACATTATCTTTCCCTACAGACCTTTCCCTTGATATCAGAAACTCTTACATGTAACAAAGAAAACAGTTGAGGTTAACTGACAAGTATATATTATATCTATGTTTGTTATATTCCTCATCTATAGTTATCTAAGGGACACCATAATATCATGGGTTACACATGTAATTTGAAGTCAGTTCAAAATTTGACTCAGGTAATTGTTAGAGATATCACTGGACAAATCATTTAGCCTCTATTTTCATCAATTTCCTCATTTTCAAAATGAGATGGTGGTGGTAGATTCAGTGGCTTTTGAGGAACTTCCCAGCTCTAAATCTATTATCCTGGGAGTGCTGAATTCATTATTGTTATTGTCACTCTATAAATTTGATATTCCTTTAAAAACTTGCATCCTTGCAGTTATAGATTATGTTGATTTCAGGGTTTTTTTTAACTGCACTATACACAAGTTCATACAAATTTTCCCATGATTTTATAAAGTATTTATATTAATTTTTTTCTTATGGAACAATAATGTGCTGCTTTGTGTTCTATAATCAATAAAAAACAATTCTCACATTAAATGGTCATCTGCTATGTTTCTAGATTGTTTGTTTTTCCTTTTACAAAGAGTGCTGCTATGTACTTTCTTTTAGTCTTATCAGGATGACTGGATCAAAAGATTTGAAACTTTTATTTAGGTGCTTAGGAATGTTTTTTTTTTTTGATGGGGAGGGCTACAATTTTACAGTGTTTTCTAGAATAATATAGATCAGTTTATAACTCCATCCAAATAAATTTTTCTGTCTTTTCATATAATTCCATTCTCTCCAATGTCAATTAGTTTCACTTTTTAAAATATCTGCCAATTTGATGTTAATTTGCATTTCTCCTCTTATTAGCAATTTGGACATTTTTTTATTTTAAATTTTTATTTAATTAAAAAAAAATTAATTTTGTTTTTTCCAATTACAAATAAAGGTAGCTTTCAACATTCATCTATTTGCATGTTTATGAGTTTCACATTTTTCTATCATCCTCCCTTCCCTCACTGCTCCCCATGGTAGAGTAATCTGGTAAAAGTTGTACATGTTCAATTGTGTTTTAATATATTTCCATATTAGTACTGTTGTGAAAGTAATTAGAACTAAGGGGGGGGGAGCTATATATAAGAAAGAAAAAATAGAAGAAGTTTTAAAAAGTGAACATAATACATTTTATGCTGCATTCAGACTCCATAATATCTTCCTCTGAATGTGGATGACTTTTTCCATAGCAGATCTGTCAGGATTACCATTGATCACTGAACTGCTGAGAGGAGTTCCTCCATCATAGTTGATCATCTCACAATGTTATTGTTAATGGGAATATTGTTCTCTTGATATTGCTCTTTTTTTACTTAGCATCAGCTCATGAATGTCTTTTCATGGTTCTCTAAAGTCCGACCACCCATGATTTCTTACAGAACAATGGTATAGTATTCCATAGCCTTCATATACTATAACTTGTTTAGCCATTCCTCAATTGATGGATATTCCCTCAATTTCCAATTCTTGGCCACTACAAATAGAGCTACTATAAATATTTCTGAATATTTTCCCCATTTTTTATGATCTCTTTTGGATATAGACCTAGTAGTGATGTTGCTGAATCAAAGGATTTGCACAATTTTTATATTCCTTTGAGCATAGTTCCAAATTGCTCTCCAAAATGGTTGTATCTATTCACAACTTCATAAACAGTGAATTAATATTCCAATTTTTCCACATCTTCTCCAACACTGATCATTTTCCTTTTTTTGTTAACTTAGGCATCCTATCAGGAGTGCCTCAGAGTTGTTTTAATATGTATTTCTCTATTCAATAATGATTTGGAACATTTTTTCATATAACTATAAATAACCTTCATTTCATCTGAACACAATCTTTTCATATCCTTTGACCATTTATCATTCAGAGAATGCGTGATTTGCCATCTTTTAAATTTGTTTCATTCTCTCTATATTTTAAAATGGGTCCTTTATTTGAAACTCTAATTGTGAAAATTATTTTCCAGTTTTTTTGTATTCCTAATCTTGACTGCATTGGTTTTATTTCTACAATTATTTTTTATTTAATATAGTCAATTTATAATATTCTCTATCTCTTGTTTGTTCATAAATTTTGCTCCTCTCTATAGATCTGAGGGAAAGAGCATTTCTCATTATCTTAAAAAGTCTATGATTTCATCCTTTATGTTTAAATCCTGTACTCATTTTAACCTTAGTTTGGTATACAGAGTGAGATGTGAGTCTATGTCTAGTTTCTGCCATACTATTTTTCAGTTTTCCCATAAGTTTTTGTCAAATAGTGAGTTCTTAACCCAGAAGGTAGTGCCTTTGGGTTTATCATATAGTAAATTACATAATCATCTACTATTATTTCTTTTGTACTTAATAGAATCCATGGATGCATTTATCTTTTGCTTAGCCAATATCATATGGTTTTAAAGACTACCAATTTATAATATAATTTTTGGTCTGTACAGCTAGACCCCATTATTTTTTCTAGTCCTTATAAAACAGATTTTTAGTAGTTTGATTGATATGGTACTGAATAAGTAATTTAATTTGGGTAGAATTGTCATTTTTAATATATTAGCTTGGCCTAATCACGAGCAATTGACATTTTCCCTGTTGTTTGTGAGTGACTTTATCTGTGTGAAAGGTATTTTGTAATTGTGTTCATATAGTTTCTGGGTTTGTCTTGGGAAGTAGATTCCCAAATATTTTATGTTGTCTACATATATTTTAAAATGGACTTCTTTTTCTGTCTCTTTCTCTTGGGTGTTATTGTTCTTATATAGAAATGCTGATGATTTATGTGGGTTTATTTTACATTCTACTATTTTACTAAAATTGTTAATCATTTCAAGTAGTTTTTTAGTTGATTTTCTAGAGTTCTCAATGTATACCATCACGTTGTAAAAAGTGAAAATGTTTTTGTCTATTCTAATTTCTTCAGTTTCTTTTTCTTTTCTTATTGCTAAAACTAACACCTCCAATATAGTATTGAATAATAGTAATGATAATGGATATTCTTGTTTCACCTCTGATCTTATTGGAAATCCTGCTAGTTTCTCCCCTTTATATGTAATGTTTGCTGATGATTTTAGTTAGTTACTGCTGATCATTTTTTTTAGGTTTTTTTGCAAGGCAAATGGGGTTAAATGGCTTGCCCAAGGCCACACAGCTAGGTAATTATTAAGTGTCTGAGACCAGATTTGAACCCAGGTACTCCTGACTCCAAGGCTGGTGCTTTATCCACTATACCACCTAGCCGCCCCACTGCTGATCATTTTAAGGAAAACTTTATGCTCTGGAGTTTTTAATAAGAATGGAAGCTGTATATTGTCAATGATTTTTCAGCATCTATTGAGATGATCATATGATTTCTGTTAATTTTGTTTTTGATATGGTCAATTATGATGATTTTTTTCTGCAGATTGAAAGAAATACCTTCCTACCTCATATAAACCCTACCTGCTTATGGTGTATTATCCTACAAATAAGTTGTAATCTATTTACTAAAATTTTATTTAACATTTTTGCATCAATATTCATTAGAAAGATCGGTCTTTAATTTTCTCAGTTTGTTCCTGGTTTAGGTATCAGCACCATATAGGTATCTAAAAGAATTTGATAGAACTCCTTTCATTTTTAAAAATAGTTTATACAGAATTGGAATTAATTGTTCCTTAACTGTTTAGTAAATACTCTCATAAATCCATGTGGGCCTGGAGATCTTTTTTTCTTAGGGATTTTATTGATGGCTTCTTCAATTTCTTTTGCTGAAATGTAGTTATTTAAGGATTTTACTTCCTCTTCTGTTAATCTGGGTATCTTCTTCCCTTTCTACAAATTTGTTGGTATACAATTGGGCAAAATAGCTCTGAATTATTATTTTATTTTTCTCCTCAATGGTTCTGAGTCCTACCTTTACATTTCTGATATTGGTAATTTAGTTTTTTCTTCTCTTTTTTAAAACAAATTGACTAAAGGTTTATCTATTTTATTGTTTTTCCATAAAACCAACTCTGTTTTTTTGCAAGGCAATGGAGTTAAGTGACTTGCCCAAGTTCATACAGCGAGGTAATTAGCTACCCTGTAAAACTCTTAATTTTATTTATTAGTTCAGTACTTTTCTTACTTTAAATTTTATTAATTAGTTCTTTGATTTTTGGAATCTATAATTTAGCCTTTAATTAGTGATTTTAATTTGTCCTTTTCCCAGCTTTTTTGTTACATGCTCAATTTATTGACCTCCCTTTTTTATTTTATCCATATAAGCATTCTCCCTAATAACTGCTTCGACTGCATCCCATCAGTTTTGCTACAATATCTCATCATTTTATTTGTCTTGGAAGAAATTGGTGATTATGTCTATGATTTATTGCTTGATCCACTTAATCTTTAAAATTAGGTTATTTTGGGAGTATTAATTTTTAGTCTATCTTTCCATGTAAGTTTTATTGCATTGTGATAGGAAAAGAATGCTTTTAATATTTCTGTTTTTCTGCATTTGATTAGGAGATTGTTATGCCTTACTACATGGTCAATTTTTGTGTAGGTACCATGTACTGCAGAGTATCATATTTTCCTGCAGCCATGCAAGCAATTCAACATCATTAAATCCCTCATAATTTACCCTTCCCCTCCATCCTCTATATGCTTTTCCTGAATCCTTTATTCAGCTCTGGTCATTTCAATAGGAAAGCTTAAAAGTCTCCTGTTTTATGGAATGTTTTTTTTTCTCTTGAAAAAAAATGTTCAGTTTTGCTGGGTAATTTATTCTCAGTTATAATCCAAGTTCTTTTTCCTTCCAGAATTTCATATGCTAATCCATATGAGCCCTGAATGTAGATGCTACTAAATCCTGACTGTAATTCCACAATATTTGAATTGCTTCTTTCTGGTTGATTGTAATGTTTTCTCTTTGACTTGGGAGTTCTGGAATTTGACTAGAATATTCATAGGAATTTTTTTTTCTTGTGGGAGGATCTCTTTCAGGAGGTGATCGGTGAATTCCCTTAATTTCTATTTTACCCTCTGCTTCTAGGATATCAGGAAAAATTTCCTGGAGAATTTCTTGAAAAATGAAGTTTAGCCTCTTTTCCTGGTCATGACATTTATGTAACCTAATGATTTTTAAAAGTCTCTCTCCTGGTTCTATTTTCCAGGTCAGTTGTTTTTCCAATGAAAAATTTCACATTTTCTTCTAGTTTTTCATTCTTTTGGTTTTGTTTTATTGTTTCTTGATTTATCACAAGGACATCAGCTTCCCTTAGAACTATTCTACATTTAAAAGTTATTTTCTTCAGAGAGCTTTTTTATCACCTTTTCCATCTGACCAGTTATGCTGATTATGGTATTTTTCTCTTCATTGACCTTGAGGAATGCTTTTTCCATTTGGCTTAAACTGGTATTTAACACATTATTTTCTTCATTTTTTTTTGTATCTCCTTCACCAAGCTGCAGACTTGGTTTTCATGATTTTCTTCCATTGCTTTCATTTATCTTCCCAATATTTCTTCTACCTCTCATACTTGGTTTACAAAATCTTTTTTTTTTTGAGCTCTTCCATAGCCTGAGACCGATTCCTATATTTCTTGGGGAATTTGGATATAAAAACTTTGACTTTGTCATTTTCAGAGTGTTTATTTTGATCCTCTATGGGACCAAAGTAACTGTCTATGGTCAGAGGAAAAACTCTATTGTTTACGCATTTTCCCAGTCTATGACCTGATTTTAATGTAGTTCTCAAGCTTTTAAGTGGTTTTGGGACACCTCTCCAGGAACCCTAAATCCTTCAAGGTCATATGAGAGACTTTGACTGCTCTTCTGGTCTATGCTCTGTTCTGTGGATGACCACAAGCTCTCCCCCCTGCCCTGGAGGTGTGAGGAGTGTCCCTGCTTCTCAATGGTGGTATGGAGGCTCAGACTGTGACCTGGATCTAAGTCCAAATCAACAAATTCCTGCCCAGGGAGAGTGGAGAGACCTCTGCAGTCTTTCTCTGGACCTCCTTACTATCTGTGGACTGAGAGCTCTGGAAGCAGCTGCTGGGTGGCTTGGTAGGTTCTTGGGGCAGGGCTGCCCTGAGCTGCACTGGGTTCCATACTCACTCTGTTGAGGCAGAGTTTTCCCACTGACTATCCAAGCTGTCCTTGGTGATCCCTGGGCTGGGAGGTCTGGAAAATACTTCCATTGCCACAGACTCAAGTGCTCTAGGGATCCAGGCTGTTCCTGGAAGGGGAAAGCTGATTATTTCTGATGTGGCACAACCTGGGCTGAGCTGGGGTGCTTTCCAACCCTGGTGGAACAAACTCTTCTTGTGGATCTTCCAAATTGTCTTGGGCCAGAAAATTGTTTCACTCAGACTTTCTGTGGGTTCTTCCACTCTAGAATTTGTTTTGAGTTGTATTTTGTTTGAGAATTTTGTTTGAATTGTAATTTTAATGCATTTGAAGTGTTCTGGAAGAGAACTTCTGGAAATTCCTGCCTCCATGCCACCACCCAAATTGATTTCTTCAACTGATTTTTCATAATTTTCCTGCACAGCTTTCATTTCTTTTCTCCATTTTTTTCTTCTTCTCTTCTTTGGTCTTTAAAATCCTTCTTGAGCTCTTCCAAGGTCTCTTTGGATTTCAGGCCAATTCACAAACTCCTTTGAGGTTTCGCATGCAGATATTTTGTTTCTACTTTCCTTTTTTTTGAGATGGGATTTTTATCATCCCTATCTATAGTTAGCTTTTTATTTCTCATTTTGATTGTTGAGCTCTGCTCCTGGGACACAGGGAGTATAGTCACAAGTTTTTTGACTGGAGTTGGGATCTGGTCCCTGGCTTATTACTACCTATCACATTGCTTACGTAGCAATTTATTTCCTTCTTTAGGTTAGCCCTGGCTTTCTACTTGTCTAAATTGTTTCCTGTGCAGAGGTTTGTTTCCTCCTTAACCCTTCTTTTTTGCATGCCAAGTCATTACCTATGCATCAATATGTTCCCTGCATTAGAGTAGTCCAACCCAGTCCTGTCTATTGTACCAACATCCTAGGGCTTGATCTAAATCTTCCAATCAGGGGTTAGGACATTCCCTGCTGGTCTGCTGCACCACTGGCTTGCTGAACTGGGTGGGACCTTAGCTGCTTTTGGCTAAGAGCCTTCTGGTGACTTTCCAGCTATCCTGTCTATACTGGGCTACTTTACTTTACTCCAGAAGAGACAGACCTTTACTGAAGTTTCTCCTCAATACCTTGAGTTAAGAATTTGTTTCACAATTTTTTAGTGTGGCATCTGTAGCTTTAGGATTTGTGTAGAAACTTTATTTAAAGTTGTTTTGGGAAGAGCTCTATAAACTTCCTAACTTAATGCCATCATCTTGTCTATGACCCAGACAATTTAGAGAATTTTTCCTTTTTTTTTACTGATATTTTGTATTTATTCTTTTGAAAATTGCCTAGTCATAACTTTCTCCATTCATATAGTGAGGAATGGATCTTGGTCATAATATGTGACTCAATTCTCTAAGTAATTTTTGGAATATCATTCTGAGGAAGTAGACACAAGTAATAATATCTTGACTTTTTAAAGTGGTGGAATTGCTGATAAATTATTGTTTTATCTCTAATTACAGGATCATTTATTTCAATAAGATGCATTGCTTTCATTAACATATATTATAATCCTATTATGTCTTAGTAAGTGATCTTCAAGAATTGATGTAAATGGAAAATAAATCATGCCCCATAGATCTTTTATTGAAGAGCCTCTTTTTACTTAGGCACACAGAAAAAGTTTACATATATTAAGATGCAGCTTTCCCAGCATTGAAACTGTTTGCTGCCTTCCAAAAATCAGTATTACCTTCAGCTGAATAATTGAAGTAAGTCTTAATTAGAGTTCTGTTTGTGTTCCATTAAGAATATCAGGATTTAAAAAGATTGGGTAGTTCTTTGGAGCTATTTTATGTTGCCCAAATCTATTGATTGTATAGCTAAAGTGAAATGCTAGCTAAACTAGAAAGAAACCTCTGAGTTGTACAAATTTAGGATGCTAGCTTTGACTTTGTGAGTTGCAATATTGCCATGATATACATTCAAGGAAAGGTACATTAAAATGTGAGTAAATAAGTGAATAAAGTAGCAAAAAACTGGCACAGATAGGAGATACTACAAGAATTTAGGGGAGGGAGGATTGTGGGCTATCCTATTAAAAGGAAAACCTCATTTTCATTAAATAAATTTTTTGTCACATACATGTTTAATTAAAAGCAGTTTCATTCATTGCACAATGACTCTACAATAAAAATAGTTAACATTTACAGTAAATTCTGGAATTCCATTTGCAATCATAAGTATTAAAACATTACATTTTCTTTATGTATTTCCCTTGTAACCTGACATATTTTCATCCACTAGAAGAAATGGCTTTCCCAGTAGGATAATCAATCATTAAGATGTTTTGATAGATCAATTAAAATAGTGTCAGCTGGTCATATATTCTATAATCAAATGTTTAGTGCATTACCCAGACACATTTTATAAGAAATATGAATTGAAAAGTGCACAGAGGAAACCTTTAAGAACAAATTGCTTCTTTTGGGGAAAATACCATACATCTTTTTTGCCATGGGTCATTGGTTCATATTTTTCTCAGTATGTTGCCATAAAGTGATTAAATTGTACACACACAGATGTGCCCTATGGGAAAGGTTATGATCCACAGGTGGATTACAAAGTCAGCTCTCTGTAACAGTGGGGAGCATTTACGAAAAAACTTGGTAGAGTGTGGTTTAAATATTTCTGCTGAACCATTAACTTTATTTATGGCTTTTTATTTGTCTTTTTCTTTGCCTTTTCTAATTGTCATGCTTCTTGTCTGAATTGAACTCAAAAAAGAAATATACTTTCTGATCTTTTGTGAAATTGAACACAGCTCCACATTGCCACTTTGAATGTGAATTGGCATCTTCTTGGTGGCCTATTTTAAATTCAACAATATTTAAAGGTACTTCATGGAAGAATCTTTATTATCTTATCTAGGTGCCATTGTTTTTGAGGGTTACACAATCACCCTTATATTTTTCAAATTTTATGTAATCACCAAGACTATAATGGAAGTCTCTAAAGAAGATTCCATGTTCCAAGTCTCACTGTTTGGAGAGATTTTCATTGATGTGTGCGAAATGAATCTGGAATTTCATGGGTAATGAAATTTTTCTATCTGTAAATAATTCCTTAGAGAATACCACCCAACTAGTTCCATAGAAGTCTTTGTAAACTAGAAGAAAATGGAACATGTTCCTTTCCTCTTCCTCCCCATCTTCTAAAATTTGCTGTTTAGCTCACTCCTATTTAACCCATAGAAACTCAGTCTAACACATAATCCACATTGTCATCATCATCATCACTAGTATTTATAGAACTATATAAATGTTTATGTCATAGAAATATTATTTATATCATCATGACATATTGTAACAGATATAACAATTTATGAGGTAAAATTATATCATCATAAAAATGATATTTCAAAAACACTTTATGAATGTTATTATAAATCTTATTTTAAAAACTATAAAGGTTAGGAATAAATGGAGCTTTCCTTAAAAATAAGTAGTTTCTAACTAAAGTCATCAGCAAGTGTTATCTATAATGAATAAAACAGAGGAATTTATACTAAGAACAGAGATGAAGCAAGGATGTTTATTATCAGCTCTATTATCCAATAGTATACTAAAATGCTAGTTATAAAATAGTAATAAGAAAAAAATTAAAGGAATTAGAATAGGGAAATGAGGGAACAAAATCATCACTCTTTATAGATGATATGATGGTATACATAGAGAATCAATAAAAAAACTAGTTGAATGGATAAACACCCTCAGAGCAGTTGAAGGATATAAAATAAACCCATATAAAACATTAGTATTTCTATGTATTACCAACAATATCCAGCAGCAAGAGTTAGAAAGGGGAATTCTACTTATAAAGTTGTAGACAATATAAAATATTTGGAAGTTCAACTGCCAAGATAGGTAGAAACTATATGAATATAATTGCAAAACACTTTGTATAGAAATAAAGACAGATCTAAATAACTGGATACATTTTAATTGCTCATAGGTAGGCCAGATAAATCGAATTAAAAATACAATTATTCTTAATTTAACCTTATTAATTCAGTACAATAACAATCAAATTACCAAAATTTTTTATTGACCTAGAAAAATAATAAAATACATATGGAAGAACAAAAAGTCAAAGATATCAGGGGAATGAAAGTAAATGGATGTGAAAGAAGGTGGCTTTTAAAACCAGATCTCAAATTGTATTACAAAGGAGTAATCAATGAAACAAGCTGGTACTGTCAAAAATATAGAAGGTTGTATCAGTGAAGTATATTATATATATATATGTATATATATATATATACATATATATATATATATATATATATATATAATACATTATAGTGAGGGATCTTAGGCATCCCCTGTTTGACAAAAAACAATTGAACCAAGTTTTGTGGATAATAAAAAATTACTACTTAAAAATTGCTGAGAAAATTGGAAAGCAGTTTGGCAGAATATATATATATATAATATATATATACTTATATCTCATACCATATACAAGCATAAGATCAACATGGCTATATGATTTAGATATGAAAAGTGATGTCAGAAGCATCTTGGGGAAGCATGAAATGTTTTGCCTGACAGATCTATTGTAAGAGACAAATTTGTGACCAAATAAAAGCTACCTTAGAGATCATTATAGGATGTAAAATGGATAATTTTGATTATAACAAATTAAAAAAATTTTTGTACTTACAAGACCAATATAGTCAAGATTAAAAGAAAAGTAGGAAATTGAGGAAAACATATTAAATTTCTCCTTAAATAGAATACTGAGTTGTTTATAAGGATATGAGTCATTCTCCTATTTATAAATGATCAAAAGATATAAACAGGTGGCTTTCAGAAAAAAATCTAAGCTATCTATAGTCACATGAAAAAATATTTTAGATTACTATTGGAAAAACTACAAATTAAAACAACCTAGGTACTGTCACATATCTAATAGATATCCTAATATAGTAGAAAAGGAAAATGAAAAATATGGGAGAGGATTTGGGAAAACTGGAATATGAATGTATTATTGGTGGAGTTGTGTACTCATTTAACTATTTTGGAGAACAAATGGGAACTACTGCTAAAGGGCTATAAAACTATATATTCTTTGTCCCATTGTAACACTGGCCTATACCCAAAAAAGATCATAAAAAGGAAGAAAAACCTACATGTATAAAATATTATAGCAACTATGTTTGTGGTGGCAAAGAATTGGATTATGAGGGGAAACCATTGAATGAGAAATGGATGAACAAGTGATATGTAATTGTTATGTAATACAGTTGTTTCATAAGAAACAACTAGATGGTTTCAGAAGTATCTGGGAAGACTTACATGAAATGATGCAAAGTGAAATGTGCAGAACTAAGAGAGCATTGTACACAGTAACTGTGAATGACAATTACTCTTTGGGAATTCAATGATCCTAGATAATTCTGAAGGACTTATGAAGAGAAGTACTATCCAAGCCCAGGAAAAGAATTTATGGAGTTTGAATACAGACTAAAGTATACTTTTAAAAAAACTTCATTATTCTTGTTATTTTGGGTGTTTGCTTTTGAAAATGACCAAAATGGCAAAATGGAAATATTCTGCATGTCAACTCATGTATAATCTTTATTGAATGACTTTCCTTTTCAACTTGGGGCCATAGAGGGGAAGGGAGCAAGAGAATTTGAAACTCAAAAGTTAAAAAGAGACATGTTAATTTTTTACATGATTGAGAAAAATATAAAAATTAAATTTTAAAAATATTATCTAATTTATTCCCACAACAAGCTAGCTGGCAGGTGTTATTATCATCCTTAGTTTATTAGATATGTTATCTGAAATAGACTTAAAATTCTTTGCCAAAGATTACTCAAATGTGTTTGATGCCAGATTTGAAATCAGGTCTCTTCACAACGGGAATATACTATATCCAATTTGCCACCTAACTGCCTCAAAAAAAAAAAAACAGGCAGGAAGGAGTAATGGATAAAATCCTGAATTTGAAAATATAAGATTCAAATTTAGCCTCTTGCATTTATTAGCTATGACTATAGGCTTATCATTTTAACTGTCTGCTTCAATTTGTTTTTAATAATGATAATAATAACAATAATGATAATTTTGATGATTGATTAATTTCTCTGTATCTTTATAGAAACAAATACTATGATAGGGGCATAACAAGAATTCAGTAGAGGAGCCTGTTGAAGCAGTAGAGGGAGTGCTTTGCTTGGAATCAGGAAGACCTTAATTCAGATTTGTTTTTGGACACTAGCTTTATGACCCTAACCAAGGCACTTAACATTTATCTGCAACAGTTTCCTCATCTATAAATTGAGAATGGCATTAGCTTCCCAAATTAGCTGCGAAGATCAAATGGGACAGTATTTTCTAAAATTTTAATTTAATCTATTATTTTTTCCTAATTACAAATAAAAATTTTAACTTTCATTTAAAATATTTTGAGTTCCAAAATTCTCTCCCTTCCTTCCTATGCCCCCAATTGAGAAGACAAGTAATTTGATATAGATAATTTATGTACAGTTATATAAAATATATTGACTTGTTGATCATGTTGTGAGAAAAAGCACAAGAAAAAAACCAAGAAAAATGAAGGAATTAAAAAAACTATTTTTCAGTTTGTATTCAGACTCCATCAGTGCTTTTTCTGGAGATAGATAGCATTTTTCATCACGAGTCCTTCAGAATTGTCTTGTATCATTGTATTGCTGAGAACAGCTATGTCATTCATAATTGATCATAATACAATATTGATGCTACTGAATTTAATGTGTTTTTCATTCTGCATCAGTTCATGTGAATCTTTACAGGTTTTTTCTGAGAGAATTCTGTTCATTATTTCTTACAGCACAATTGTATTCCATCACAAGCATATAAAATAACTAGTTAAAATATTCTTCAATTGTTGAATATCTCTTTAATTTCCAAATCTATGTCAAAACAAAAAGAGCTACTCTAAATATTTTTGTAATCCAGTAATTTTTATAATCTAATTTCTTTTTTATTTTTATCTCTTTGTGAAACAGATATAATAATGGTATATTGTTTGTTCAAAGATTGCAGCCTTTATAACCTTTGGGAGAGAGTTCTAATTTGTTTTGCAAAATAGTTGAATCATTATATTATTTCAGCAATAATGCATTAGTGTCTCAATTTACCCACATCCCCTGCAACATTTGTCACTTTCTTTTCTGTTATACTAGCCAGTCTGATCTATATGGGGTGATAGCTAGAGCTGTTTTGCATTTCTCTGATCAATAGTGATTTGTAACTTTTTTTCATGAGTACAGATAGCTTCGATTACTTTTTCTGAAAGCTTCCTGGTCATTTCCACTGATCATTTATTAATTGAAGAATGCCTCTTATTTTTGTAAATTTCACTCAGTTCTCTACATATTTAAGAATTATGTTCTTTATTAGGGAAACATACATTTTTTCCAGTTATGATGACTATGTAGTTTCCTCCATACTATTTTCACCCTGTCTATGCTACTGTCTCTTTCCTTTCATCTTTTCCATTCTCAAAAAGTGTTTGCTTCTGTGTTTTTCCTCCCTCAATCTATTCTTCTATCACTCCTCCACATTCTTCCATCCAGTTCCCAGCCTACTCCTCTGTAGGGTAAAATGGATTTCGATATCCATTGAGTGTGTATGTTCTTCCTTCTTTGTGCCACTTTCAATGAGAGTAAGGTGAATGTGATATCCTTCCACCTCCCCCATCTTCCCCTTACTGCAGTAGTCCTTTTTTCTTTGTCATATAATTTATCCCATTCTACCACTTCCTTTCTCCTTCTCCCACTGCATTCCTCTTTCTGATAACTTAGATTTTTAGATAATTATCCCATCATATTGAACCCACACTCTTGCCTTTTCTTTATGTATAATCCTTCTAACTGACCTAAAAATGATAATTTTAGGAGTTGCTTGTATCATTTTCTCATGTAGAAATACATAAACACTTTAAACCTATTGAATCCCTTATTATTTTTCTTTTCTGTTTACCTTTTTATACTTCTCTTGAGTCTTGCAGTGAAAGTTAAATTCTATATTCAGTTTTGATATTTTCATCAGGAATCCTTGAAATTATCTTTTCAATGAATATCTATTTTTATCCCTGAAGTATTATATTTAATTTTTCTGGCTAAGTGATTTTTGGTTGTAATTCTAACACTTTTACATTCTCAAATATAATTTAATCAGTCTCCCAGTCTTTTAATATAGAAATGGCTAAGTATTTTGTTGTCCTGATTGTGGCTCCACTGTATTTGACTTTTTTGGGCTACTTGCAATATGTTTTCCTTGACCTGGAAGTTCTGGAATTTGAATATAATATTCTTAGGATTTTTCATTTTGGAATCTCTTTTAGGAGGTAATCAGGGGATTCTTTTAATTTCAATTTTACCCTCTATTTCTAAGACATCAAGATAGCTTCTTTGATAACTTATTTTTGACTTAATAATATTTTTTCAAATTGTATATAAAATAGTTTTTGGCATTCATTTTTATAAAATTTCTCCATCTAGCCTTTCCTCCATCCTTCCCAATATGTCTAACAATCTGATATAGGTGATAAAGGTACAACTGTATTAAACCTAGTTCCATTTTTGTCATGTTGTAAAAGAAGAATGAGAACAAAAGGGAAAAACCATGAAAAAGAAAGCAAAGTGAAAATAGTATGTTTCAATCTACATTCAGATTCCATAATTCTTTTTCTATATGTGATTAACACAAGTCTTTTGGAATTTTTTTGGATAATTTTATTAGAAGAACTAAGTATATATCATAATTGATTATCACCCAGTGTTGCTGATATTGTGTCCAATGTTCTCTTGGTTCCCTTCACTTCACCAAGTATCAGTTCATGTAAGTCTTTCCAGGTTTTTTTGAAATTGACTTGGTCATCATTTCTTATAGAACAATAATATTTCCTTAAATTTTTGTACTACAATTTATTCAGTGATTCCTCAATGGATGGACATCCCTTCGATTTCCAATTCTTTGCTGCCACAAAAAGAACTATTATAAACATTTTTGTCCATGTGGGTCCTTTGCCCTTTTTTATGATCCCTTTGGGAGGAAGACCTATTAATGATATTTTTGGATCAATGGATATTCATAGTTTTATAGTCTTTTGGATAAAATTCCAATTTGTTCTCCAGAATTATTGGATCATTTTATAGCTCCACCACCAATGCAGTAGTTTACCAATTTTCCCAAATTTACTTCAACATTTATCATTTTCTATAATATCAAATTATCTGATAGATGTGAAGAGGGTTACCTCAGCATTATTTTAATTTGTATTTCTCTACTCAGTAATCATTTAGAGCATTTTTCAGATGACTCTAGAAAACTTTAATTTCTTCCTCTGAAAATTGCCTGTTTATATCCTTTGACCATTTATTATTTGGGGAATGACTTGCATTCTTATAGATTTCATTGAGTTATACACACACACACACACACACACACACACACACATATTTATTTAGAAATGAAGCTTTTTTCAGAAATATTGACTGTAAAATTATTTTCTAGTTCTTTGTTTTCCCCTCTAATCTTTGTTGAATTGGCTTTATTTGTGCAAAATCTTTCTAATATAATCAAAATTATCCATTCTGCATGTTATAATGGATATCAAACTTTATGTCAAAAATCATGTACCATTTTAACCTTATTTTAGTATAGGATATGAGATATTGATATACTCTTAGTTTCTACCATACTTTTTTTTCCAGTTTATCCAGCAGTGTTTGCCTGATAATAGATTTTTATCCCAGAAGCTAGAATCTTTGGGTTTTTCAAATAATAGATTTACTATAGGAATTTATTACTTTGTCTTACATACTTAGTCTATTCTACTGATCCACCACTCTATTTCTGGAACTAATTGTTCTTTAAATGTTTGGCAAAATTCACTTGTGAATCCATCTGGCCATGGAGAATTTTTCTTAAAGAATTCTTGGGGAGTTTCTTAGGGAGGTCTATCTATCTTAGGGGATTGGTTTGTTCAATTTCTTTTTCTAAAATGGGATTATTTATATATTCTTATTTCTATTGATCAAGGCAATTTATATTTTTGTAAATGTTCAAACATTTCAATTAAATTATTAGACCTATTGGGATATAGCTAAGCAAAATAGGACCTAATTAGTGCTTTAATTTTGATTTCATTAATAGAAAATAACCCCTTTCCTTTTTCATAATTTCCTTTTTAAAGAAATTAACTCAAATTAACCAAAGTATTTGCCTGTTTTATTTTTTCAAAAATGGCTCTTAGCTTCAATTATTAGTTCAATAACTTTCTTACTCTCAATTTTTAAAATTTCTCCTTTGATTTTCAGAATTTTAACTTGATATTTAATTGGGAGGTTTTAATTTGTTCTTTTTATAGCTTTTTGAGTTGTATGTCCAATTCAATGATTTCTTTTTTCTCCATTTTATTCATGTAAGCATTTAGAGATATAAAATTTCCCCTAATAACTGTTTTCGCTGCATCCCACAAGTTTCAGTATGTTGTCTCATTTTTTTTTTCATTCTCTTGGATGAAATTGATTGTTTCTATGATTTGTTGTTTGATCTACTAATTCTTTAGAATTACATTATTTCATTTCTAATGAGTTTTGAGTATATCTTTCCATAGTCTTTTATAATACGTAATTTTAATTGCTTCATGATCTGAGAAAAATGCATTCAACATTTCTTCCTCTCTGCATTTGATCTTGAGGTTTCAATGCCTTAATGCATGGTCAGTTTTTGTAATGGTGCCATGTACTTTCAAGAAAAAGGTATATTCCTTTTTTCCTATTCAGTTTTCTCTAGAGGTCTATCATATATAATTTGTCTAAAATTCTATTCACCTCATAAACTTCTTTCTCATTTATTTTGTGTTTAGACTTGTATAGTTCTGAGAGGTAGAGCTTGAGGTCCACCATCAGCACAATTTTGATACTATTTCTTCCTGCACCTTGATTAAGTTCTCCTCTGAGATTTGGGATGTTAAAGTACTTGATGTATATGTTTAGCCCTGATATTGCTTTATTGTCTATAGTACCTTTTAGAAAGATTTAGTTTCCTTCCTTATTTCTTTTAATTAGAACTATTTTTACTTTTGATTTGTTTGAAATCAGGTTTGCTACCCCTACATTTTTTTTGAACTTCAGATGAAGCATTCCACTCCATTCTTTTACTTTTACTGTGTGTATAGCTCTTCACTTTAAATGTGTTTCTTATAAACAACACATTGTAGTAGTTTGGTTTTTAACCAACTCTGCTATTTGCTTCTGTTTTCTGGGAGAGTTTCCCCTATTTCCTTTTCCTATTTCCTCTCCCACTTCTCTATAGGGTAAGATAAATATCTATATCCAATTGAGTGTGTATGCTATTCCCTTCTTGAGTCAAAAATAATGAAAGATTCAATCAGTGATAAGACCCTCCCCTTTTCCCCTTTTCATGTGATGCAATTTATCTTTTTCTTCCTTCCCTTTTCTTCTCCCAGTACAATCCTTTTTTTCCATCCCTTAATTTATTTTTATATCATCACATCAATGTTAACTTTACTATCCCTCCCTTTGTTTATGTTTAATCCTAGTTATCCCAATAGAGACAGGTCTGAAGAGTTACAAGTATCATCTTTTTGTGTAGGGATCTAAACCAGTTAATTTTATTGAATAACATTTTTTTTCTTATTTACCTTTATGTTTCTCTTGATCCTTGTATTTGAGGATTTCATTTTCTCTGGTCTTTTTTTTAACAGAAAATGATTGAAAGTCTCCTATTTCTTTGAATATTCATATTTCCCCTGACAGATTATGCTCAGTTTTGTTGGGAAGTTGATTCTTAGTTGTAATGCACACTCCTTTTCCTTCTAGAATATCATTTTCCAAAACCTCACATTCTTTAATGTAAATGCAGTCAAATTCTGTGTAATTCTGACTGAGGCTCCTTATTATTTGAATTATTTCTTTCTAGCTGTTTGCAGCATTTTCTTCTTGATCTGACAATACTGTAATTTGGCTACAATATTCCTTACAATTTTAATTTCAGATGTCAATCCAAGGCTGATAGTTGTATTCTTTCAAAGACTATTTTACCCTTCTAGGATATTGGGGCAGTTTTCCATGATAATTTCTTGAAAGTTACTGTTCAGATTCTTTTTTTTGATCATGACCTTTAGGTAGTCCAATAATTATTAAATTATTGGATCTGTTTTCAGGTCAGTTGTGTTTCTATTGAGGTATTTTACATTTTTCCCATTTTTCTATTATTTTTATTTTGTTTGTCTGATTTTCAAAGTCTCATTTAATCATGAGCTTTCATTTACTCAATTCTTAATTTTAAGGAATTATTTTCTTTAGTGAGCTTTTGTATCTTTTTTAAAAAATCATTTGGTCTATTTACTTTTTTAAGGAGTTCTTTTCCTTGGTAAATTTTTATGCCTCTTTTCCCATTTGCAAATTCTACTTTTCAAATAATTTTTCTCTTCCTTGGATTTTTATCCTCTTTTACCTCTTTGCTTATTCTGTTTTATAAGTGTTAATTTCTTTAGAGTTTTTTGGAGGCTTCCTTTACTAAATTTTTACACATTTTTCAAGATATTCTGGTATCATTTCATTTCTCTTCCCAATTTTTTTCTTCTCTCTTTCTTGATTTTAAAAATTCCTTTTTGAGCTCTTCTATGACCTGAGACCAATTCATATTTTTCTTTGAAGCTTTGACTTCAGCAGTTTTGTCTTTGTTGACTTGAGTTTGTTTTTTGATGTCCACAGTTACTTGTCACAGTTCCCTATCATCACTTTTTATAGTCAGAATTTTTTTCTACTGTTTACTTATTTTTCCAGCTATTTTTTTTTTACTTTTAACTCTATGCCAAAGTAGGGTTCTGTTTCCAGAGTTAGTGGGAAGTGGGGGACACTGTCCCAAGTTCAAAGTTATTTGTTTGACTGTTTTCAGAGATACTTTAGGGGATCTATATGTTTTTGGTTCTTCTTAGATGGTGTGATGTAGGGAGAATGTTGACTATTCTCTTGGTCTGTGCTCTGGTCTGTGAGTGACCACAAATACCCTTTTCTGTCCTGGAACTGAGATCAGGGAACCAGCTTCATTGTGACTTAAGGTTCTGGTGTATTTATTTTACTCCTTGTCCTGGGACTAAGATCCAGGACTGGACCCAGAACCAGGTATGGGCAATACATACTGTTATTGATTAAATCACCAACAAGGTTTACTGTTGGTTGGCTGGAGTTTGGTCTGAGCTGAACTGGTCTACATTGAACTGTGCTCCACTCTCACCCTGGTGGAACAGACCCTTTCTGTGAGCCTTCTAAGTGGTTTTGGGCTGGAACATTGTTTCATTGTGACCTTTTGTGGGTTCTCCTATTCCAGAATTTGTTTTGAGACAGCATTTAAAATTATCTGGAGATATTCTAGATAGAACTCAGACCAGTCTTTGTCTTTTCTCCACCATCATGGCTTTGCCACCAAGATAATATTTGTCAAGTGCCTAGCTCAATTTCTGGGACACAGTAGACTCTATAAATGCTCATTTCCTTCCTTTTCCTTTGCCCAAATTAATATTTAATGATTTGCTGTTATAGGCAGGATGTGTTATTTTTGGAAACTATATCCCCAACAAATATAAGTAGATTACAACTAGTGATGATGCTTCATCACTGTGACATCTTTAGACAACTCTTTCATATTGAAATTCTTTTTCCTTTGGCTTTAGAAATTCATTCTTTGAGATTTTATTTCTTTTATTCTTTCTATTCAACAAAGAGATTAAGTTCATGGCATATTATGTGTCCTTGCTCTTAACACTTGGGAATTTTCCCTAATACTTAGGGCATGTATAGAACTATTTTCTATATATTAAAAATTATATTTTCAAGTGAAGTTCTAGGAATATTAAGTTGTTTTACTAATAAATTTCTACCATCAAACTTGCCATTAATTTTAAAAAACTAGCTACCAAAAGTATTGAGACTAATGAAAAAATCTTTTTTCTACCAGGAATTTTTAAAGCATTTGGCAATTGATAATAATTTCTAGTTATTAAATACTAATTAACTTGCCAATTAGTTATGCTGATTCTGGATATTCCCTTTATTCATAAGTATTTTATTACTTTGGTAAAATAATTAACATTTCATAAATATGTAGTTAATATATATCACTTAGTTATCAATTTCAAATAACAAATAAATTGGAATTTTTTATATAAAATCTATTACACAAAACTATGAATTATGCAAATGAGATACTTCAATCATCTTCCAAAGAAGTTTCTTTTGTCAGTCTGATATACTATTACCTCTAAACTCATTCATTGAAGTTGACTCTCCTGTTGTTACAACTGGGTCTCATATATTCATCTTTTGCTTGTTTTAAATATTGCATGATTCATTATTAGAAAATGGAGAAACTGATAATGTTCCTGATTTACTGAGCTTTTACATTATGCTGGTCTTGAAGCAGAACAGATAAGATATGACCTCTGCTCCACATACTTTATCTACTATGCTAGTAGAATGTAATTACCACATGCTACACCTATGGCGATGGAGTACCTCCAACAGTATTATCTATACATCTGTATATAAGTAGGGAAATATCTTGATTTCTCCATAACATTCACTTTGAACTCTGTTTTTTTTCCTCTTATTTGGAATTTAATTACCTTTAAATCAAGAGATGGAAAGTGAATTTCATGAGAAAAAATAATACAACATGCTTTGGATGAAGTAAAATTCTTCATCACTTTTAACTAAATGTCAAGTCTGAATTAGATAGAAGCTACATTTCTAAAGAAGTGAAGGACACCAAATACTCATCTATCTCATTCTTATATTTATCTTTTAATTTGAAAAGAAGAATCAGCATAGGGACATTGTCATTGATACTGAAAATGACATGAAAGCCTACTGCCCTTTAGCCTCCCCTCACCACTCATGATTGCTTAGATCAAAATTTCCTTATCTTGACACCATTTCTGAATTTGTTTGTATTGAGATGTAAGCTTCTTGGGGTCAGGAATTTATATTCATTGTATTTGTGTCCCCAAGAACTAGTAGGTGCTTATTAATCATGTTAATTAATTTGAGATTTAAATAAAATGAACTAGTAGAATTGGTAAAGCCTTAGCTTTTATAATTATAAACGAAGTGGGGTTGCTTAAGGTGGGACATTCAAAATAATCTGTTTAATAACATTGTGAACCATTTTTGGTTGGAGCAACTTTTTTGTAGGAGTCTTTATTTTTCCTTAATCTAGTACTAGTTCTGTGTTTTAATGGGCAACTGTGTTTTCTCTCCTCTCCCTATCTCCTCTTTGCTCTTCCCACTCCCCTCTCTTTCCCTCCCTCCCCTTCTCTCCCTCTCTCAGTCTCATTCTTTCTCTCTGTCTCTTTGCTTCTTTCTCTTTTTCTGTCTCTCTCTCTCTCTTTGTCTCTCTCTGTCTCTTTCTGTGTATCTCTTTTACTGTCTCTCTCTGTCTCTACATCCAAACTATCAATCTACATAGGTATATGTGTATGTCTATATGGTTATAAAATGACATCAGATTATGTGAAATATGGAAGAGAAGAAACAATCTGAAGCTGAAACAAACTCAAATTTTGTTATTTTTGAACATAGACATTTATAAAACTTAACTTTTGCAAGTAATTCAGAGATCCTTCACCTAGTGTCTGTGAATTTTTTTATATTTGATAACTATTACATTATAATTGGTTTCTCTTGTTAGCCTATGTATTTTATTTTAGTTATTGAAAATCATGATTCTGAAAAGGGATACATAGGCTTCCAAACATGGGCTTCTGACTGCCAAAAGAGTCAATAAGACATAAAAGACTAAAAACCAATAAGGGTTGCAACATTCAATTGTGTTTTTTTCCTGAGTTTTTTGTTATTTTTTTGTATTATAAAATTGGGTAATTTCCTATTTTGTTATGACAATTTGTTTTCCTTTTAAATTGAAAGAACCATGCTACTATGTTCCCTGATACAAATTAACATTCAGTTAGCAGGTTTCAAACATCTGAGTTGTGGATACTATTTTATTTTTTTTTTCTCCAGACACTCTTCATAAATATTTAACAAATAAAATAATTAAAGAACAAGTCAATGTACTGGCTCTGGACTTTATCTACAGCAACACATTTCTTAGGTGATTATCTTTTTCCTTCCTATGGAGACATAGCCTTTTTCTTCTTTCTAATCACCTATAGTGTTAGTCCATTTCAGTGTTACCTCTTTGTTGAAAAAAGACCCAAATCAAAAGCAAAAAGGTCCAAAACTATAAATGTAAAAAAAGATCTTGTGACATCTAATCCATTCTCATGAGAATGGAAATACTGGTCAAGGATAATTTGACCCATGATAAAAACTCAGACCTTATATCACATCTTTTTGAATAACCTACTCAAGAAATCTTTGTCTTTCAAGGATAGATAGAAGGAAATACTAGTTAATAGAATCCAAATTTATTCAATAATCTAATAATACAACTGGAAATATTGTCTTTTGTTCAAAAGGAAGCATGACAATAAAATAATGACTGTTTTTCTCTTTGTTCTTTGGTCAACTAACCATATCTGAAACTACAAAATAGGTTTTTCCAAAATTATTTTGTATGCTGACATAATTGTACAAAATTGGAATATATGTATTTGACTATTTTGAAGAGACCAGAACTCATTTGGATGTAGACATTCTGCTAACATACATTAAAAATGCACTCATTCATTTGTAGTCCTGTTTGAATATATATATATATATATATATATACTGAAATTAATTATTTTAATCAAAAGATTTTGAGACCCAATGATTGGAAGATTTTGTAGCTAACAATAGATAGATCTTAAAGATCCATCTATTATTATAATGGAAAGAGTTGTAGACTGGAAATCAAAAGAGAGAGCTCATATTGGGGACCTTCCAACTATTAGTCACGTGACCTTAAACTCTAAGTTTCCTTACCTCTGAAGAGGATTCATCAGATAATCTTAAAGTTGCCTTCCAGTTTTAAATCTCCATTCTAAATTGTTATTTTTTTTTAATTTTATTCAGTCAGCTAATACTATACCTTATTTTCTAGTATCCAGACTCTCCATTCCCTATAGATTTACAGTATGGGAATACAAATGTATTTGGAGAAGCTCTGTATTTTGCCACCCAATTCAACTTGCTATATTTCACTGAAATTTGCTACAGAATCGTATGGGCATGGATTTAAATTTTCTTACATTTTCTGTGACTTTTTCATTGTTTACACAACAACAGTCAAGAGATAAAGTAAGTTATTTATATCTCAAAGTCATCTATTTATTGAAAAGTCCTACCAAGGAGGAAAGACTTCAAGTACATGAAATATGAAGGATCTAATTCTTATTATTTAAGAAATGGTCTAAATACATTTAGAGACTTCCCTCAACAGGTGGCAAATTATTCTGGCCAAAATTAGAGATACCATTACCTAAAATTTAAAAGGTTTGCTTGTGAAGTAAATTGGTGCATAGATACAATTAAAGAATTCCTAAGTACCCAAAAAAATCCCTATGATTATATTAACAGATCAAATGGGCAAATATTCAAATGAAGATGTAACCAACTAATGTCCTCATGAATTCTTAGGCATGTGTAATATGCTTCCAATTCTTTATACCATTTTTAAAAATTTAGTCTGTGATTAGACTGTTTTATGTTTAAAAAAACTTTAACTCAATACTGAACCAATTAGGCTAATCTATCATTCTGGCTTCAGAAGAGAATGAGCACTTAAAAAACTTGGAGATAAATATTATTCATGGTCATATTAATTTTTCATAATCTTGTTTATTGTTAATATTTTGTGGATTTTTAATATATTGTCAAAATAGTTTCCCTTTTAATAGATACAATTGTTCCTGGCATCTGACTAAGACAAAAATGACTTCCAATGTCACATGCTTGTTGAAGCCTACACCAGCTTTTGTTTATGGAGCTTAAAATCAGAACTTAACTAAACACAGCAAAGTGGACTATGGAAAAATCTGAAGATCTGAGAAAGTCCAGTGAAAGAGATATCAGTACCTCTTTGAATAGTTTTGGTTATTTCCTTAAAATTAATATAAATTCCATGAGTACACTTGGCTATTTCATTTCTGTATTTATATTACTAGAACCTAGAATGGTGCCAGGCTCTTTGGTGAGTGTCTGATTAACAACAGGTGCAAATGTAGTAATAGGGTTGCTAATAAAAAAGAAAAGAATTAGGCTAAAAGTGAACAGCACATAATGTTTTCAAACTATGGAATTATTTCACTGAGGTGGTTTCTTAGTCCATACAGGACAAAATATAAAATTTTCTGTCATTCAGCTTGTTTCCTTCCTACTTTTCCAGTCTTCTTACTCTTTATTCACCTCCATGTTACTTTAAGATAAAGCCATATGAAAATGCTTGATGTTCCTTACAATCCAATTTCCATAATAATACATTTGTCCTGTCTGTTTCTCATATCTGAAATGCTCTTTTCTATCTTTGTCTCATAAAATCCTGTTTTCTTTATGACTCAGGGCAAATACCTTCTTATGAATGAGGCCTTCCTCAGTCTTCCAAGTTGCAGAGCCTTCACTTCTAAGTTTGTCTTCCATCTGCTCTATGTATGTCTATTGAGTGTATCTAATTATGTACTAGTTATGTCTCCCTTTCCATTACAACAGGAGCTTCTTGAGGGTTGTTGTTGTTACTCAATCATTTTAAAGTCTTTTCTGACTCTTTATACTCCCATCTTGAGGTTTTCCTAGCAAATATGTGATTGTAATTTATCATTTCCTTCTTCAGTTTATTTTACAGATGAAGAAACCAAGGCAAATAGGGTTAAATGACTTGCCCACGATCACACAGCTAGTAGGTCTGAGGCCAGATTTGAACTCAGGAAAGTGAATCTTTGTGACTCCAGGCTTGGAACTCTATCCACTGCACCACCTAGCTGCCCCTAGGTATTTGCCTTATTTTTGTGTTTATAATGTTTGACACACTAAGTACATAATAAATGCTTATTGATTGATTCAAGTATTACTATTTTGGAATTAAGCACAGTGAAAGAAATTCGAAGTAAAATGAAAATGATATAGGCTCTAATCCCACCTCTGCTGCTTTTTGACATTATAATTCTAATCAAGTTTTTTATTCTTTCTTAGCCTCAGTTTACAAATATGGAACAGGGAGATATGTTCCATAATTCCTATCTCACAAGTTTTATTGTGAGCATCACATGGAAAAGGGGAAGATCTTTGAAATAAATAGCATGCTATACAAATGTAAGATATTATTATGTGCAAAGCATCTATTATCTCAATTCAGTTTTTCTACTAGCAATTGATTTTACACAGAAAATATGTTTTTTTAATATGCATTCAACATTTTTCCAGTATATATATATATACATATATATATATATATATATATATATTCAGTAAGAAGCTATACCTAAATAATATTTTAGGTTACAAATTCAAATTCAAATAAAACCAAGCATTATATTCATTTCTCCCTATACTACAATAGAAAAATGCTGAGCATACAGTAAGCATATAATAAATATTTATTGAATTAATTTTTTTTAAAAATTACACATGTTTGGGCTAATGATGATTAAATTAAAGAAGAGGTAAAGGCTAACAATTTGAGTCCTATGTGCTGTTCCATGTAAAATATTCAGTACTATGGTGTGCAGATATGGTCTTAGCTAACTGGAAAATCTTATCGTTATGTTCTACTTAACTGTGATATAACAATATTCTCTAGTACACCTCTGTGTTCTGATTATTGAACCTGCTACCATTTGTATAGAACGTTTAATTTTACAAAGTATTTTTATAAATGTTGTTATCTTTGATAATGATATGGAATCATTCTCTTCATGTAGGCACTGTCCTAGTTAAAGTCTTCATTACCCCTTGCCTAAATAACTCCAAGGTTATCTTAATTGCTTTCATGATTGGAATAGATCAGTCTGACTAGAACATAGAATGTGTGAAAGGAATCAATGTGAAATGAGTCTGGAAAGGTAATTGGGAGCTATGGTTTCTGAAGATCTTTAGTTATCCAACTAAGAGATTTTGTTTTATTTTGGAAGAAATAGGGAACCATTGATTTTTTTTTTATTAGAAAGGAAGGTAACAGCATAGTCAGATCTATGTTATAGAGAAATCAATCTGGTAACTATGAAGCATAAGCTAAAGAGTGGAAAGATGGAAGGAGATCAGCTGAGAGACTACTATGATAAGAGATTTTCAATGTCTGAACCATACTATAGTAAAAACTGTGAGCCTGGAGAGAAGGGACAAGATACCAGACAAAAGATAGACTACAGAAGAAATAAATCTACCATGTCAGTCCCTCTCTCAGGAGCTTTCAAGGATTCCTAAGGATAAAAACAAAAGAAAATAAACTAATCCAACAACAAAAACTCCAGTTACTTTACCCCTTCTCTGATCTCCCAAGCTGTCACATCAACTTCAATTTCTTCCCTACCCAGTCTTGGCACTATGAGTTCAACTATAGCTTTCTTCAGCCTTCAAATTCCTTAATCCATTATCTTATCTGCCTAACACACATCAAAAAATTACATCCTTCTTCTGATCTCTAAATTCCTACTCATATGATGGTCCAACCTACCTTTCTGACTTTTCTATGCATTAGGTCTCTCCATGTATCCTGTAGTCTGGCACCAATTGTTGCTACTTCTCACAAATGATGCTGTGAAAACTTACCTCAGGCAGACCAAATGGATTAGAACAATTTGTTCCAAGAACCTGGTCAAATATTGAAGATGTCAAGGTTATCCATTGCATCCTGGGCCATTGCCAGTTATCCTGACTTTTGTCTTAATCGCTAGTCTTTGATAACTGTGGAAAAGAGAATAGGGTGACTGATAACTTTGAGCAATTCTGGATCACTGAAATCCATGAGTCAAGACATCACCCTGTGATAGCCTTGGTTCTCTTTGAAAATGAAGTAATAGTCACCTTCTAAATGATCTCCTTGTCTCAAATTCCCCTAGCCCCAATGTTCTGGTGGCTCCATTGCTTCTAGGAAAATGCAAACTGCTCTGTTTAGCATTCAAGATCTAAATTTGCCTCACATTTTTCTTTGTGACCCTATAAAACTGACCTACTTCCTGTTACTTTTACACAGAATTTTTACACAGAATTTTACACAGAGTATCTGAGAGCATAGCAGTCTATTTCTCATTTCAATGTCTCTGTGCAAACTGTACTTGTACAAGTTTCTTTCTTGTAAAGCATTCTTCCCTTGCCTCTGCCTCTTAGGATCCCTAGTTTTCTTCAAAGCTAAGTTCAAGTACCATCTCCTACCTTGGAACTTGCCTCCTTTTGTACTCCACCCCTGCCTTTCTCACAGCAGCTAGTCTCTCTCCTGAAATTACATTTTATTTACTTTCTTTTCTTCCAACTATGAGACTGCAGTTCTGTGTTTCAGATACAGGAGAAACTTTCATTGAAGACAAAATAAAAAAATTACGACTCTTCAACCTGCTAAAGCCAATTTTTGGAAGGTTATAATAATTCTATAAAGTTGCAAATAGCATAGATATGATACACATCTGCTTGTTCAAAAAATTCTTGAAATAATAGAACATAGGTACATCCATCACAAACTGGAAAAAGTCATATGATGTGTTTGGATACCCATGAAAATAGATTTGCAAAGTTGGGAGAGTATTATATAGACTAGGGGAATATGCCCCTGTTATTTCTAGTCTGTTTCTGTCATGAGAGGAACAGAATATTTTCTCATTGAACCCTGGTGATAATGTCAGTAGTGTTCAAAACTGGTCAGTAAAACAAAAAGGTGAAATATGAGAGGAAGTGAAGACAGGTAGGTCACAAAAAACAATTTCATAGTGCTAAAATGGGGTTCTTGAATGGTTTCTTCTTTTGTCTCTGTGTATGGCTAGTTACCAATACTCTGGGAGCTGTGACCAGGAGAACAACAGTTGTACGCTTCCCTGAGATTGTCTATGTGGGCTTGTAATAACATTGCTTCATTGCTCCAGAGTTCTGACCTAGATATCACTACTGTGCTTATTGAGCCATGAAGACCTGTGTCCTACATTCAACCTTGAGATGCTTAACTGATGGGGCCAGTTGAGCTGATTCTTCCATTCCTGAATAACAACATTATAAACGATAAGCAGATACATGCAGTTAGGATTTGCTGTTATTGATCTAATATGTAACATGCTACTGAAGGGGGTGCAAAGCTAAAAATAGACACAGATTCAGATAAGGCTTAGAACAATTTATGGATAATAGACAATAATAGAAAATCTTTGAATTTTACCAGTTCAAGTCCTGACATTTCAACTTAACAGTTTGTTTAACCTTATACAAATTACTCAGATTTTTTTTTTTGTTTTGTTGTTGTTGCTGTTGAGTCAGCATAATACTAATCCTGTCCTCTGTACAGGATATTTTGAGGACTAAATAAATTAGTATATTTAAGGATTTCATAAGCTCCAAAATACTTTGTAATTATCAATTCTTTTTGTGTTTCTATGATTACAATGTATATAATGGGATTCATAAGAATAAGATGATAAACAAAATTCATTGCCATCAATTATATTATTATTATTTAAAAGAGGAAAAGGAGAAAGAAGAACAAGATGTACTACTTCATGGTATGTATTTTAATGCCTGCCACCTTCCAGTTACAGAACTGAGTGGTACATAAATCTTATGTAATATGGCAATTCTTGTTTTCTTATAATGGAATGGTGAAAACCACTCTGTAGTATACAATGTCAACTAAGTTTTCTAGCTCTTATTGCTATGAGTTGAAAAAAGAAAATCTACCCACTACATAGCCCAAATATACGACCTTCTGTCTACAAAGAACAGTTGCTTTCCATGTCTCATCATCCATGGAGACAGAAGGCTAATTCCTGGTTAGTCCCTTTCTTTGGAGATGCTCAGTAATGGAAAAAAGAAATTCATCCATTAAAAAAATACAACTGCTGTAACCATATCATTTAGCTCCAAATGAGTTTCTTGTTTTCATTCGTTAAAGATAATTTCAGTTATCTTTATATATGCTTACAAAATGTATGCAGAACGAAAGGTAGTGCCAGAAAAATAAGACAACTTGTCTTGGATAATCATGTATTTAACAGACAATAGCACACACTCAAAAAGTTAGACTTGTCTTGATTTCTTGAGGCAGACATCAACATCTGATTTTTTTCTTGTATTTTTTTCACCCATAGAAAAAGCTTAGACTAACTCAGTAGTTTGAGGGAAGAGAAGCTTGTTCTTGATTTCCCCAGTTTCCTTCTAGTAATAAACCATATATATATATATATATATATATATATATATATATATATATATATATGTATATATTCCTATATGCTAATTCACTTACTCCATTAAGAAAAAGCTCTATTAAAATTATTTACATGAATTTGTGGGACTAAATGTTTCCTTTACACATATCTAGGAGAAAGGACGTTCAGCTATTATTGCTATTTGACAAATGAAGAATTCAGCCACTTACCCACAATAAGTGTAGGAGATGGGGGTCAAAGTCATCTCTTCTGACTCCACCTAAATTCATGAATTCTTTCACTACTTTTATGTTAGTTTTAGATAGTAGCATAACTATATAATGGAAATAGCACTAAGTAGAATTAACGTATTTTCATTTATTTTTCTTGTGAATATACAGAAAAGGGAATTATATGGTGGTGGCTCAGTTCTCCCCTGCTAATTATAACACCTAGCTAAGTACACTACTTATGCAAGGGGAGGATCAGTAATCAGCAGAATTGGGAAGTGGGTGACATTTAATTTGACTTATTCTTCTTTTGATTTTCTTCTATTGACAGGCAGCTAGCATCTTCACATCATGACCTGATCATTTTTCCCTCACTATTTTATCCCAACCTAGTCTATCCTCCTCCTGCCTCAACCCAGATTTCTTGTTTGTCTTTTTGTCCTCATTTACATACTCTCTTTTTCTAAATATTCTGTCCTTACTAACTTTCCCCTCATACTTGTGATTTTATTGATGTAGCAAACTTCAGATTAACAAAACTCCTACCAATGCAAATGAGCAACTATTCTGCACCTTTTTTGGTCTTTAATGCTGCTTAGGAAACTGACAGTTAAAGGAAACTGTCTGGATCAAACAACCAATGTGCATCAGAGGTGCAGCTTGAATTTATATAATACTGATTTAGAGGTTGTTCATCCAATAAGCAATGTTACTTTTTAGCTGCTCAACTGCTTATCAAGAAGAACAGTAAGATTTTAATTATCAATAACTGCTTAGAGAGTTATCCCTTCTGGTGCTGTTGGCATTTTACAAGGATCTGGAGAGGGAGATTTCCTTGGATTGTCTCTAGCCAAAGTAATGAATCTATAATGGTAACATTTCTATTATGGTAATTAGGTGAGGATTTTTTTAAGAGTAGATGAGGTCCATTGGACAGCTCTCAAATCACAAAATATAGATGATAGCTTAGTCTATCCCATCCAATGAATTCTTAAATTTACTTAAATAACAATGACATTCTGTGGAGAGATAACCTTTTTTAATGTAAAAATACTTTTAAAAATAGCCTAAAATTACTAAACCATTCTGTGTTTTGGAAATACCATCTGTTTTTTTTAATGCTTTCTATTCAAACCTAGGCAGCAGGAAACTAACACAGTGAACTGTGTGTATGTTTAAACACAGTGTTATTATTTTAATGGTATTTTAACACCCTTATCCTCTTGTGCATAGTATAAAAGTTAAAGATAAACTTATTTCTAGAAAAACCTTGATGAAAGAAATGCTCTGATAATATACAAACCTATAGTCTGATGGGCATACTTAATCTGGGGGGAACTTAGATCTTGTCTTATCTGTCAGAGTTTTGATATGAGGAAGGGAAAAGTGATGGAGGTTGGGGGCTGGTAGAAGGAATTAATGACAGCAGTTTTCTTAAAAGAAATAACATTTTGGGGAGACATATTAAACTAATGTAATTCAATTCAACAAACATTTATTAATCATCTACTAGTTGAAAAATATGGTAGCTAGGTGGCACAGTTGGATAGAGCATTAGGGCTGAAGTCAAGAAGACTCATCTTCCTGAGCTCACATCTGACCTCAAATACTTACTAGCTGTAAGTGCCTCAGGCAAATCACTTGATCCTTTTTTGCCTCCGTTTCCGCATCTCCAAGATGAGATGGAAAAAAGAAATGGCAAATAACTTCAGTATCATTACCAAGATAGCTTCAAATCAGATCATGAAGAGTTGGATATGACTAAAAAAAAAAGATTGAACAACAAAAGCATTCAGAAAGTACTGTGCTAGGTGTTGGTAATTCTAAGATCAAAACAAAACATCTTTTGCTTTCAAAGGTCTTCCATAATTTAGAGAATGGGTGGGGTTTGACATGAACATGTTATAAAATATGGGGAGTGATGGAGAGTAAAGGAGACAGCCCAATAAATTAATAGAGGAATTTTTGAGGAGGGGGAAAAGAACACTTTTAGCTGTGCTAACTAGTGAATTCTTTGAAGCCCTCTTCATTTTGCCTGCTGATCTAAAATAGACAGCCCTGTCCTGAATGTGTCCTGGCAGCTAGATTTTCTCCTCTTAGCCCCTTGGGTTTTAGTTCTGAGGAGATACACTGGTAAAAGCATTGTTGGCTTTGTTGAACCTCACTATACTTCTAATTCAAATACAATCCTCTTAGGAGGAAATTGTTCATCTACCCATGATTGTGCCTTGGGAAGATCATGACATGAGCTTTCATATTAGTTCTAGAAGAATATTTGATTCTCATGGAAGGCCATGAAACCACAGTGACTAAATATGCTTCAGGATGAATATAAAGGGCAAAACTTTGCAAGTGCTCAAGTGGGCAAAAAAAGTGAGAAGGGAAAGATGATGACAAGAAAACATAAATAAGTAGAGGCAGGATAATAGAGTCAGATAAAGTCAATTAGTCAGATTTTTATCAGTTGTTTTCCAATCACATCCAACTCTTGATGACCCTATTTGGGGTTTTCTCATAAATGATGCTAGAGTGGGTTGCCATTCTCTTCTCCAGCTCATTTTACAGATAAGAAAAGTCATGCAAACAGGATTAAGTTACTTGCCCAGGGTCACATGGTTAGCAAGTGTCTGGGGCCTTCCTGTTTCTAGGCTTGACACTCTATCCTCTGCATCATTGAACTGTCTAATTAGTCAGATAAAGTCAATACAGATCAAGGTCTCATGACTCTTGACTTACAGGGCTCTACAAACACAGTGCTTAAAAAAAGTAAGCTCTCAGTTGACTATTTGACATATTCGGTGTAAAGAAGTATTGAGTATTGAAGACATGTAAGCATTAGGATTAACAAATACCTCTCAAGTTTCTCTCTCTCTCTCTCTCTCTCTCTCTCTCTCTCTCTCTCTCTCTCTCTCTCTCTCCCCCAGATGAAAAAAGATTTCTCCCTCTAAAAATCCCTCAAAATATTTTTGTTTAACCTCTTTTGCACTTACCGTATTTTCTCGAGTATGATAGATATTTATATATACTCTATTTCTTTTTTAGTATATTGCAAGCAAATTGTGATAATGATCTATCCATTCTTGTCATATATTAATTGTTGTATAAACATTGCCTTTCATTTAATCCTTAATAAAAGTTTGAAGATTTTTTGAAACAAACATTTCTACAAAATTTTATTAATAACAACAAAAACCCCACCAAAAACAACAAAAAAACCTCAGGAGAGTCTGAGGTTTTCCCCCCCAGGAATATCCACATGTTTCATGTGCTTCTACAGATTGAATTTAATTCTTCCTTTTTTTCCCCCAGATTGATATAGAGGATAGAGCACTGGACTTAGAGAGAGGAAGTTCTGGGATTTAATCCTGGCTCAGATATTTACTACCACATTTCCCCATGTATAAGACATACACTTTCCCAAAAACTTTGGGGTCTAAAACCTGGGAGGATCTTTTACAGATATTGTAGATTTTTTTACTTGCATTTCCTGCTTTTTTTCACACTTGTAGTTTTTATGCTCAGTTATGCATTTGCATAACCAGTATATTAGGCTACATTTTGCCATATTCTGCCCAAACATGTCTCAGTAAAGATTTTCTTCCAGTGCTGAATTCAAGTTCAAAGTGATCCAGTTTGCAAAAGTGAATGGAAATTATGCTTCTGAGCCACAGTTTGGTCTTCCTCCAACTGTGAAAACTATCCTTGACTACTTATGGGAAGATGGAATCCTACTGAAAATGCCACAACAGAAGGTCGTGAGAGGCAAGTCAGTCAAATGGCCTGAGTTAGAGAGAGGATTGAAGAGATGGATTGAAGAGCAAAGGGTCATTGGAATTCCTGTGTCCACAAAGATGGTTCAGCAGGAGACCAGAAGGATTACTGATGAAAAAGAAATGACTGATTTCAAAGAAGGATGCAATTAGTGCTTCAGGTTCATGAAATGGAATGGACTAAGCTTGCGTCCATGTACCAGACTTGTTCTAAAAAATGCCTGAAAACTATGAGCAGAATGTCCTTGAATTTCATGACTAAAATTTGAGTTCAATAACTTTATGTAATACATTTTTTTCAAATTTTGGGCCCCCAAATTAAGGTGTGTCTTACACATGGGGAAATACGGTAAGTCATAGTAGAAAGGTTAGTCTTTTCCTTTGACCTCACAAACAATGTTGTCATTATCATTCATAACTATCAGCAGCAAAGTTGCTTTAGCATTATGTTTTGGCCACTGAAAAGCCAATTTCTACAAATATATTCAGGAATTGTTCCCAGAAATCAAACAAGTACTCTAGGTAATTGTGTCAACCAAGAAAAGTCACACAATATCTTTCTCAGTCTAGTTTTCTCACCTGTAATGCGGTGATAATGATAGGTTATTGCTGCTGCTACTACTACAACCATCATCCCTTACCACCACCGCCCCACTCTTCCTCCTGGATCTTGTCCTCATCCTTCTTTTCCTTCTTTTCCTCTTCATTTTTCTCCTACTTTTTGTCCTCCTCCCATTACTACTTCTATAACTACTACAATTACTAGTACTAAAATAATAATAATAATAATAACAACTAGTATTTAAATAGTGCTATGATGGAGCAGGCACTATAATAATAAATAGCTTAAAATATAATTTCATTTGATCCACACATCAACCCTGGGAAGAAGGTGCTATTATTATCATGATTTAATACTTGCAGTAACTGAAGCAAATGGAGGTAAGTGACTTGCTTAAGGTCACACATCTAGTAAATATCTTCTGTCAAATTTGAACTCAGGTCTTTCCGACTCCAAGGCATGCTATTCATTCCCCTTACTTTTTCTCCCCTTCTCTCTCCTGCTATCACTTCTCACTTCCTTTCTAGTTTCTTCTCTCTTTACTTTTTTCTGATCTTTTTCTTCCTCTTCTTGGTCTTTCTTAATCTCTCCTCCTCCTCCTTCACTTATATCAAAACTCCCACAAATGTTGGCAAAAGATAATAATATAATCTAGTACAGACACTCTATGTAACTGTATACATATCATATACAAGACAGACTATTTACCTCATATACATTTTAGAAAGCACCAAGGACTCATGTTAACATACAAATATAGAAAACACAAAGAGGACATATAAGACCTCTAGAGACAACCAATGCAACTCTCTTCTCTTTAGGACCCTATAGAAAAGTGAGATTTTGACATTCACTGACACTGTGTGGTTTGACTTACTCTCAGAAAAGAAACACACTTGAGGTTTCTAAGCAGGCTAATCACCTCTAACATACTGCCACTTAACTTTAAGGGACTATTCTGAGGGGTTGGAACTCCTTAGATTTGAAACATACCTAGGGCTGCTTTATAGGCAGACTAACTCTTCCTTTGGATCCAAATTGTTCCAATAATTTACTCCTATGTTGGAGTACAAAATTCAGAATCTTTGCTTCCTATATTATAACCTTAAATTCATTACTTCTTTCCCTATCAATAGAAGCCACATGTGAAGTGCTCTTCTCTCCCCAACAGTCAGAATGCTTAGAGAATTCCTCGTCTCTGAATAATAAGGAAATTACTAAATTCTGAGGCAAGAGCTGATCAGGAAATTCCACCCCCCCAACATCTGAAGTCATGTACATGCACCACCCTTAAATCCCATGAGTGAATGCAAGTATGCTTCAGAAGCAAATCTCATCATGTCAACCTTCTCGTGCTGCCCTTTATACTCTCATTGTCCCTCAAGTAGAAAAGTAGAAAACAAAGGACAAAGGCCCAAATAATACAAAATGAAAAATCTCTTTTATATGTCAGAACAAAGCAGTAATTCTACACACAAGTCTGTCTTCTCAAGCATTTCACATTTCATTTTGGAAGTAATTCCCATTAGTGAGAAACATTCAACCAGAGATGCAATACCTTTTATTGGATAATACAATAAAAAAGTTCCTCAAAAAAGCCTCACTTCTTTGTATGTTTATAAAATTGATTAGGGAACTTTCTTGATCAATTCCCTATAAATAACATTTCAAGAAATGTATTTTGTATCTACATTAATCATGAGTTTAATGTTTTCCTCCTGGAGTTGGTACTTATATAAATAAGCTGTGTTGAGATGTGTTCTTGAATGAATCTTGAGAATTTAATTATATTTAGTTCAAGAAATTTTTGTTAAACTCTAAAACCAATATGCATGCCCTCCTGGGTAGAAAGTACTATTCCAAGACCTGGAGTTACAAAAGCAAAGCAAAGCAAAATCAAAAAGAACAATTACTGCACTCAGGGAATTTGAATCCATTTGGGAGAATGTAACATGTTTGCATTCAGGATCATTTGAGAAGGAAGAGAGCATTACTATCTCAGTTTTGGAGAATTAATAAAGAAATAAACATAATGATTATGAACGTGGAATTGGGTATATTTTGTCAGATATGGTTGCTGTGACATTGAAAAAATATAAATATACAGATATTTATATGTAAATATATTTCAATGTTTCATATATACAAATACTGAATATATGTAACATATATACATATATGTACATACATACATATACAATTTCTATCTTGCTATCTAGGTATGTTTTACAAGAAAGGATTCATTGGGTAGAGATTAAGGAGAGCTAATTGTGGTATAAAAATCAATCAATCACAAATATTTCTTAAGGATAACCATGTGCCAAGTGCTGCTAAGCAATATAAGTACAAGGGCAAAAAACATTTCCTTTTCTCAAGGAACTCATAAGTCTAATGGGGAAAAACCATCTTGTTCCAACAAGATAAATATAGTAGAAATTGGAGATAATCAGCTGAGGGCAGACACTAGTATTAAGGAAAGAGAAATTAGGAAAGGCTTCTAGCAGAAGGTGGGATTTTAGCTAGTAAGTGAGTAAAGTGAGGCCAGGAGGCAGAAATGAGGAGGGAGAGAACAAAGGGTATGGAGGAAATGGCTTCTCTTGTCCTAGGAATAATGAAGAGGACAATTCTCCTGGGTTTTACAATACATATGGGTGAATAAAGTGTAAGAAGATTGAAAACATATGAGGGGACTAGTTTATGAAGGATTTTGAATGATAGAGGATTTATATTTGATTCTGGTGGGGGGGGAGTAAGGTTTGCATAGTTATAGAAAGTTATGGGATTTATTGAATAGGGAAAAGTGACATTGTCAGATCTTTCCTTAAGGAATGAAAAGAGAAATAAAATCTTGAAAATGGTAGTATTTTTCTAATACATACAAAACTACCCAAGAATTAGTGTGGAATACTTAAAAATCACGTTTCTCAATTGTGAATGTATATCTATATTATTGCATACACAAATGCATATTGTATGATAAAAATAAAACTGTATTTTGTAGCCTTCTATTCATATGCATCTATGCTAATGGATTAATTAATTACTCTAGTGGGAAAGGCTAACTGTCTAAAATCTGACTCCCTAGACTTTTCCCTTTTACCTCTTAAACTGACAAAAAAAAGTTCAATTAGTTCATTTTATCCATAATTCATAACACAGTACTGCCTAATCTGGATTCTTTGGTCAATAGGATCTCTTCCTTCATTCTTCCATCTTTACTAATGACAAAGAGTATATAGTTTATAATTCTTATTAGTTCTGTTCTTGTCCAAAAGCAAATGTCATCAAGGTGTTCTATGCAATTCAAAAATAATAAAGCTTAATTCAGAAAGCAATTGCTATAATTTGTTTCTGCCTATTCTGGAAGGATGAAATTGGTTTTACCTGACTACTCAATTCCAGAAATGTAAATACTCACTGGTTAGGGAGACAACAGATTATAGCTCTAAACCAAATCTGAAATAATAAAAATAAAGTTTCTAAAACATCTTGGACATCCCTTTAGGGTAAGACTGTCTTAATTCAATAATTTGGCTCTCTTCATTTTACCTAACATTGATTGAAGATCTTCTATTTATAAGATATTTTCAAGTTGTGTTTCAAGAAGGATCTATGCCATTTAATTGTAGTAGAGATCATTACTAGAATAGCCATACCATGTCAATATTTACATTAAGTAGATTGATCTATTGACAGACTTCATTGGTCTTTGATCCATGATCCTCCCACAACAGATCCAGATTGACCCTGACATCTTTGTTCTCTGACCTCTGTTCAATTATCTCTGAAATCTCCCGGTCCATTTGATTTTTTTTAGGTTTTTGCAGGCAAATGGGGTTAAGTGGCTTGCCCAGGGCCACACAGCCAGGTAATTATTAAGTGTCTGAGACCAGATTTGAACCCAGGTACTCCTAACTTGAGGGCTGGTGCTTTATCCACTGCGCCACCTAGCCTCCCCCATTTGACTTTTAAAGTGTAGAGAGAGGTTGGTATGTTTAAGATCATAGATTCAGAACTTTCAAGGACTTCAAAGGGCATATTGTCCAACCTCATCATTTTCAAGATGAGGAAAATGAGACCTAGAGAGATTACAAGATCCACAGCAATAAGAATTGAGCCCATGCCTTTTCCCTCCAAATATAAGACTCTTTTTCATTGTACTGAACTGCTTCTTAAATTTCTGTACTTTCACAAAGGTCTCATTTCACCAACTTATTCACTCTTCCATTTGGTCACATCTTTTACACTTAAATTTAGTCCCCAAGCTTATTGATGGAACAGCTAGATGGTAGAGTGGGTAAAGTACAGTCCCTGAAGTCAAAAGGAACCTGAGTTCAAATGTGACTTCAGACACTTATTAGTTGTGACTTGGACAAGTCACTTAACCCTGATTACTTCACATCCAGGGCTATCTTACAGTTGTTAGGATTCATATTTGGTCATTGGATCCAGATGGCTCTGGAGGAGAAAGTGAGGTTGGTGACTTAGCATAGCACCCCCTCATTCAAATTCAATTCATGGACTTGTCCTGGTATCATCTCCCTGATGTCAAGGTCTTCATCAAAAACAAAGGACAAAAAAACACACATTTATCATTTTGGTTACTTCCATAATACTTCAGTACTTCACATAGCCTCATTGAAACTTCTTAATTATTTTTTATCCAGTTACCATGGTGGCTGATAGAAATCCAAAAAAGTATTTGATAAGTAATCATAGTTCCAAAATGCTTGGAGATGTTCATTCTCTTCACTAGGTTCATAGTTTCCATTTCTCCTTCCATCATAAGAAGCAACAACTCCCGAGCTGGGCTGAGACAGCAGCCTTGTTGCTTAGCATTTCTCAAGTGCCAAACAATAATCCCACATATGCCATTGTAATCATTGGAGGAAGCTCTAATTAAATTTCCTTTATTTATTCTTTGTTCCCCACTCCCTTCTTGATGATTGGTTTCAGAATTATATTCCTCAATATGCACCCCCCTCCCCCTTTTTTTTTTTTTGGATTCACTTTTAGCATAATGTACAAATCAGAAATCTCATCCTGACCTGGAGATAGCTGCAAGTCTCTTGAGAAAAATCTAATACTGAATCAATTTGTAAAACTAATTAGAAATGCTGCAAAATTTCACATTTAGAGTTTCAGGACCCTTAGTGGACAAATAAATGTTCAGAATTGAATGTATAGCTGTATGTTCAAATATGCATATACCCAGACAGAGATTAACAGAGGGATAAATGCTCCCTGGATATTTTTGACCTAATGTTCAACCTGAATGAGGTACATTTATTGTGTGTATGTGGGGATGGGGGTGAGAGAGGGAAGTGGTAGGAGATGCCCAAGAAAAAACACATTTTAATAATGATTTATCTATAGTTCTGTTACTAATGTGCATGTGTGTGCATGTGTATGTGTTTGTGTGTGTGTTTGTGTGTGTGTGTGTGTGTGTATGTGTGTGTAATGGTTAAATTTATTGGTATGATAGCTGAAATTAATCACTGCTGCACACTTAACATTGAAAATAATGCTCGTTTTCAGAATACATTTCCCAGAGCTGCTGCCAGTCTTTGGCATGCCTTTTGCTGGAAATGAATCAGAATACCCCAAAAGGGGCTAATTGACAGGTCTGTGGAGGCTGAAGGTAAGCTGCAACCTAAAATGAGGGCTGTTCTCATAATGAGAGACAGCTGAAAGATTATGTATGAGGAGCTTATAAAATTGATTCTCTGGCTTTTTTCCCCTCACAAGCCAGCAGATGGTAGCAGAGCCTGTGGATCTTGGAGAAAGTAGTGCATATTAAACACTATAACTGCCCTCATTCATTTCCCATTCATTTTCTCTTGTCAGCTTTCTCATAAGTGCCTTTGGTAGAGTTGACCTGAAATTGCATCATTTAATCTGTAATCATATATTGCCAACATTTCTCCTTTTTACCGCTTATCAACCGCATTAATTCCTCAGCACTATGGACCACTGATAGCTTTAGGCAGACCTCTGCAAAAAAGAGATATTCCTAAAATACAGCCATACAGCAAAGGAGAAGCCAACACATGCCTGAGATAAAGTAAGCATTTTTAAATGGAAGAGGGAGTCAGGAAAATAATCTATATTTTTCTCCCTCTTAGCCTCTTCTCCTAAAACATTCTAAAAATAAATTGTTAATTTAAGGGGAATTTGGTTAGATGACTTGTTGGCTATTTTTGTTCATTTAATGGAGTTCTAGTTATTGTAATGAAAATTAATAAAGACACAATCTCTTTCCCTAGGATAAATAATTAGATGCGTATGTGTCAAGACTAAATTCCCTTCAACTCGTGCTACTAAGATTAAAATAAAATAAACCATGAATCACCTTCAATGGCTTTTCTGTGAAAAGTTAGTGGTTTGGTAAAGATCCAGAAGAACATTTTGGGGAATAAAAAGATGTCAAAAATGGTGACCATTAGTAATATTATATGGGAGGATTTGATTGGTCAAATTTTATTAGAGAAAAATTATAAGAATCCATTTTCCTAGTGTTTTAAGCCTTTGGGAAGCTAAAGGCAATGAGTTTCTCCTTGTCACTCTTTCCTAAGGCTCTAGATGGTGCTCTGCAATCACAATGTAGACTCTGACCATTGACAATGGTTTCTTTTTCTCTCATTCACCTTTTTTAGAGTATGGGTGGGTGGTGATGTGAAGGTGGAGGTGAAGTGATGGTGTTGGGGGCAGTTTGTAGTAGGTGGGGGAGGGGAGGACCCAGTTGAAACTGAAGGAAAAAAACACATGAATTGTAGATAAAAGAACTCAACAGCAAAATTAAGTCAGTGAGAAAACTACAAAGAGAGAGAATGGTTGTAGATTCTATTTTAGACTCCTGTATTTAGATTAACTTTCATTTTTAGTATAATGAGATAAATGTTAGAGAAGTACTTAACAGCATCAGGTTCCAGCATTAATGAGTTATGCTCTAATGTGGTAAGATTTTCATGAATTTTACTGGCAAATAAAAGAATGTGTAATTTATCACAGAGGCAGCACCGTCCTTTTTATATGCCTTTTTTAAAGCTCTTCTGCAAAGATGCCACCGTGCCAGGTGGCAGATTCTAGTTTAAGGCTTCCATTCAGATACTTCTACACAAGTGCAGGCTTAAGTATACATCCTTGCCTTTCTCAAACACAAATATGTCTCATGTACTATTTATAGATACACTGTTACCCCTTTGACAAGCAAAGAAGGCTAATATTCTATTTTCCTTCATATGGAATAGGGCTAGATGGACTAAAAACGAGAAAAAGGAAAGCACACAAAAATGGATAGGGGATGGCTGTTAACACAGGATTTAATAAGACTGTTTACAGAATATTCAGCAGGAAAAATAAAAGAAAATTGTGCTTTTCCCTAAGATCACAAGACATTATCGTTTGAGATGGAACCTACATCATTTAACCCTGTAAGACTCATTCAAATACAGAGTGAATAAATACAGAAGATATAATTGTTCTTTGTAGGGACAGAGTGCCTTACTTTAAGTGTGTGAGCCACTTGAAACAGTCCAAGAAAATGCATCATGATTTTAAAGGGTCTATTTTATATAACATAGGATATGTCTATAATGAAACACAATAGATTTCAGTCATATGGATTTGTAATAAAACAAAATACCAGAATGCAAACTCCAGAACTATGAAAAAAAGTTGAAAGTGGACTAGACAAATGTTTAAATATTAATAATTGATAAACCTACTGATTCCTTGGACCTAGACATAGCAATGATCCAGAAGGATTTAAATGCATTAAATGAACTAAATATGGGGATGTGCTATCATATTATTATTATTTACATTGGGTGCTTGTTATTATCTAGTAGAGGTTATAATTCTTTAAAAGTGAAATGACTGAGATGTATAAGGCAGACAATCTAAAAGTAAGATTTTGTTAGCTTTCCTGTGATTTTGGATGCAAGTATCAGAAACTTTGGAAAGATTTCACATGAAAATCTAAGTATTGCTTTCTAAAATGTTTCAAATGCTTTTAAAATGGAGAATTAATAAAAACTGTTAAATATAGTCTGACCATATAGCTAGCTCATCTTCCCATTGTAACATCTAACACTATGAAGTATGGCTACTGTTTTATGAAATACTTTTTTCTTCCAACACAAAGTTAAATGCTTGTTGATTGATTTAATGATTGATTGACTAAACCATTTGTTTTGTTTTGTTCCTAGATGAGATGGAGGTCAATCTGACGGCCTTCTGATTGGCCAGCCCACTTTCTTGACAGTTCAAGTTAGAATAAAGTATGAATGTATTTGGTCAAGAAGCATTTTTAATATCAAACTACGTTCATATCTCAGAACCTTTTAGTAGATTCCACTGAGGACTGAAGGCCATCCTGGATTTAGGGTCAGAGAACCTGGGTTTAACACCATGACTCTTAACTATACTACTTAAATTACCTTAGGCAAACCAATCTCTAGGTCTCAAATTTTCTTTATCTACAAAATGCTGAAGTTAGGATAGCCTTTAATATCCTAACCAACTCTAAATGTATGAATCAATGACCTTACATTATTATATGGTACAATTCCCATTAGTTATCAATATTTGTCTTCATGTCTTCCAGTGGATACAATTAATTCTTTTTCAGGTTCTCTGCCAAATTGTGCACACCATGTTGCTTAAGAGGTAACATGTTAATCATGAGATCCAGACTTGAATTTCTGTGGACTTTTTGCTGTGTCTTAAAATTCTTTGATAATTGATCTAAAACATCAATTTTTTAGGTTTATTTTTAACTCTTATTTCTTTGTGTACATATTATGATTCTGTGACTATTGGTGTATGACTACCCTAGAATTGTTGTGAATACTCTAGAATGGTCCAAAGGTTCCAAATTTAAAGATTTTAGGAAGGTTAGAAGCAATGATCTAATATCCAAGATTAGGTTCTTGGTTTTATTCCTCAAAATCTTTAATAAAACATTTTGAACAATAAAAATGAATGCATTTTGCAAATTTTATTGACTCCATTGAAAATGGGGAGTACAAACAGATGCCAACAACTTTAAAAAACAGTTGGATTGCCATGGAATAATGATAATAATTATTCCCCCTTTTCAGTCCCTTTCTCATCATCACTGCAGATGTCAAAATGGATAAAAAGAATTATAAAACATTTTGTAGCTTTCTTTGTTTTTCAAAGAGGTGGGTAAAGAATTTAACAGGAGGAAAATAATTGCCTTTGGAAATTTTCATTAAGTCTTTACTTTCCACTCAATGAATTATATTTGATCCTTATTAACTTTAAGATTAAATACAAATCTTTTGATATGACATTTAAAATACTTTACAACCAATTTCCATTCTACAATTCTAGTCTTCTTACACTTTAGTCCTCTTTGCATACTTCACAAAATAGGCCTACTGCCTACTCCTCACCCAAGAAGTACTGTCTCCTAGTAGTCCTTCCTTCTCTGGAATGCTGTTCTTCCTCACCTTCAACTTCAAGCTTTCCTAGCTTCCTATAAACTGAAATTTCATATTCTTCCTTTCCTTCTTCCTTCTTCCTCCCTCCCTCCCTCCTTCCCTTCCTTCCTTCCTTCCTTCCTTCCTTCCTTCCTTCCTTCCTTCCTTCCTTCCTTCCTTCCTTCCTTCCTTCCTTCCTTCCTTCCTTCCTTCCTTCCTTCCTTCCTTCCTTCCCCCTTTAGCTAGCTTTTAGCAGACTGCCTGAACACATAGGAAATAATGTATATTTTTGACTGATTGAGAGATCCTAAGTCTTTCTTTGAAACAAAGACCTTCCTTTATAATATAAATATTCTACTGGTGATTTTTTAATTGTATTTTGACTTTAAGTGCCTGACAAAAAAAAGGATTATGATTAAGAAATTGTATAAAATATTTCATCAGAGAAATGCAAGACTTGAAAAAAATTATCAAATACTAAGAGCAAAGGAGAACCCATAGATAGCTTATGAATGTTCCAGTAATGTCCTTGTAATTCCTTCTAAAATTACTATTTTATAAAAAGAGCAATTTCAAATTATTTCTCTCCTGTTTCTCCTCCACTTTCTGAGATGGTAAACAATGATATCAATTATACTTATGAAATCATGCAAAACATTTCCATATTCAAGAAAAAGTGAGAAAAATATATTTAAATTTGCACTTAAAATTCTTAATTTCTCTCTCTAGTTGTAGATAACAATTGGAACTTTCTTGAATCTGTGAATTGATCAGACAAAGTAAACCTCTCACAGTTGTTCATCATTGTAACATTCTTTTTTTTCAAGGCAATGAGGTTAAGTGGCTTGCCCAAGGTCACACAGCTAGGTAATTATTAAGTATCTGAGGTCAAATTTGAACTCGGGTCCTCCTAGCTGCCCCTCAAAGTTCTTATAAATGTGTACTATAATCTCCTGGTTTTAGTCCCTTCACTTTGCAAGTTCATATGGGTCTTCTCATGGTTTTTTTGGTCATCTTCCTCATAATTTTTTATTGCAAAATAGTACTAGAGTATTTATGTTACAACTTTTTCAATCCTTCCTCAATTAGAGATAATTCCCCTCAATTTTTACTTTTTTTTCCACCACAAAAAGGAATTTATACACACACACACACACACACATACACACACACACACATATATATCTTTGGATTTATAGACCTAGTAATAGTAGTATTGCTAGATCAAAGAGAATGCACAGTTTATAGAACTTTGGGTAGAGTTTCAATTGTTTTCTAGAATGATTGAACCAGTTAACAACTTCATCAACAGTTCATTAGCATCTATATTTTCCCTTATTGTTTATAGAATGTAATTTCTGATCTGTGTGAGGTAGGTACCTTAGAGTTGTTTTAATTTGTATGTCTCCAATCAATAGTGATTTAGAACATTTTTTCTTGTCACTTTAAATCTTTATCATTAGTTAATAGTCTATATAGACAAAGGACACAATTGTAAGCCCATTGTACTTAAATGACCTCAAAATAAAATGAAGAACTAATAGAGACAGAGATATTGGGAAGGGGTAAAATGGTTAAGGTTGCTAAAATGGTAATCTTTTGTACCCCTTTCTCCCCCCTATAGTTCTCTATCTTCTGAAAGTCTGTAGGTAAATTTGTATTACATAAAAATTACTTTATATAGAACCCTGTAGCATGGTCCACTTATATAAAGTGAAAACTCTGTGTAAATAGGGAACTTAATCAATTAAATGATCAAAGGATATTAGTAGGCTGTTTTCAGAAAAAGAAATCCATCCATCCAAGATACTACACCCTTAGCAGAGAAATGTGTTAAAAATATTTTTCCAATTCAACTACTTCCCTTCTCTTTTTAGATACAATTATTTTGTCTGTACAAAAGCTTTTCAGCTTCATGTAAGCAGTCACCTATCTTGTCTTTTGTAATTGCCTCCTTTGTTTGCTTAAGAATACATCTTGTAATCATAAAAATGAGAGGTATGTGGTCTTCTCTTCTAATTTTTTAAAAAGTAGCATTTTATTTAATATTAAGGTCATGTATCAATTTAGAGTTTATTGTGAATACAGTCTAAGTTGTCCTAGGTCTAATTTCTGCTGGACTGCTCCCCCCTTTTCTCAACAGTGTAAGAAAAATCAAATAAAGAATTTCTTTCTGAAATAATGTTTTTGCCTTCATTGAGCACTAGTTTGTTGAGTTTCACTATTACTGAATCTTCCTTTTCTAGTCTGTTTCATTAATCTACCTGTATTTTTTAAAAATAATACCAGATGTTTTTGATAATTGCTGCTTTATTATATAGTTTGAAATCTGGAAATGCTTTTTATCTTTCATCCCTATGTCTTTTATTTTCACAATATTCCTTGTTATTCTTGTTCAGAATTATTAAATTCAAATACATGGGTCTTTATGAGGGAGAATATCATTTTAGAAAATCATTTATTAGCAATATCTATGTTTTATTTTTTCATTTATTTTAACAATTCCCAAATACATTTTAATCTGGATGGGACTACACTTGAAAATTTTATGGGCTACAAGTTTAACACCTTGTTTAAATCATTTATTTTTATAAATAAATTTTGTTATTCATTTTCAAATATAATAAAGTATCACTGTAATAATTTGATTGATGTAGCATCAAAATATAAATTAATACTGACATTATTTTTAGTAAATTGGCACAATTCAATAATGTACTATGTATATTTTTCTGTTTTAGTTCTGTAAGGAAAACTTTGTAATTGTATCTATAGAAGTATTTATGTGTCTTTGTAAACTTATTTCCAAAATTATTTAAGTATATATACTTGTTGTGATATTAAAAACAACCCTCTTCCCTATGAATTCTCCTTGAAGGTTGAATTAGCTGTATTTCAGAAATTTTGATATTTTGTTTCATCTTTTTATTTTTCACATAATTATACCTTATTCCTTTTTTGACTTTAATTTTTAGGTTATCATTAAATCTCTAATTTATGTTGTGTTTTCATTTATGATTCCTGAGTTAGTTATAATTTTTATTGTGTTTTGGTCTGTGATGTGTAAAGGAAGTAGTCTAGAAGGGAATAGTCAATGTTGGGTATGTATTTATTATTTTTGCCTTTTTACCTTTGTTTGAAATATTCCTGTATGCTTAAAAGATAGTTTTTTGGTGAAAAGTCCATATTGTGCTGAGAGACATTTTTATTTTTAGCAATTCCATTTAAAAGATGCCATAAGTTTTTTTTGGTCTTGTTTCTCCTTTAATTGAATTAGTTATATATTTTTCCATCCATAGATATGATTTTGGGGGTAACTAATAATAAATAAAAATCTTCACTACTCAAAAAGCAATAGAATTGTAATTCTACTTTGATGAAAGTGATATTAATGATAGTGGTAATGATAATGATATCCTTTACCACCAATAAGGAGAGTAGCCTTACCATATTCTTCACTGTTTGTTTATAGTGGTAGCTACAATCCATCATGTCAGCTTCAATCAAATTAAGCTCATAACATTCATTACATCATGGTTGTTCAATATTATTGATTTGAATTTGATAGTTCTTTTTAAAAGAATTATTACATGTTAATTAGGTATCCATTTATATACCAAACACTGTAAAGTGTTGGGGAATGAAAAAACAAAAATGAAATAGACTCTGACATGAATAACTCTGCAATGTGGTTAGAAAATTCAGTATATACATACATACATACATACATATATATATATATATATGAAATGTTTGTGTGTGTGTGTGTATATGTATGTTATGTGTACACATACAATATGGACAAAGTAGATATAAAATAATGGAGGGTAAGGCATTAGCCATTGGAGGGATCAGGAAAAGCTTCATATAAGAGATTTTTAAGTTGAGATAAATGGGTTCATTTTTCTTGATGAATCAAAGTTGACTATAAAATGAATACCAGTTCAAATTCCATATTAAGAAAATTTGCTAATATGGTGAGAAAATCAGGGTTGGTTTAATTTAGGAGAAGGCACTTGAACTGGGCCATGATAGATGGGGATGATTGCAATGGGTAGAATATTAAAGGGAATGTGAGGGGACAGGTTAGAAACTGACTAGCTAGCTATGTTTTTATTTTAATCTAGATTGAAAAAAATTGAAAAAGACTGAGAAATTAGGTTAAAGTCAGAATATGGAGGAAATTGAATAGTTAAAAAAACAAAACAAAACAGGTGTGGCTAGGTGGCACATTGGGCCTTGGAGCATGGGCCTTGGAGTCAGGAGTACCTGAGTTCAAATCTGGCCTCAGGCACTTAATAATTACCTAGCTGTGTGGCCTTGGGCAAGCCATTTAACCCCATTGCCTTGCAAAAAAAAAACCTAAAAAAAATTTTATTTAATCCTTTAGGTCAGTGGTCTCCAAAGCAATGCCAAGGTCCTTTTGAAGTCTATGATCGGACCACATGATTAATTGATTAGGAGATGAGAAGGTAGATCTTATCCTCCTCTCCCCACATTAACTAATCATGCAGTTTGTCTCCACAACTTCACTTATCCTTCACCTATTGCACTCTAACATAATACCACTCTACCCCTACCCATCCCCCTTTCCTCTGAACCTAACCTCAATCCTTGTATATACAGTAATAGCTATCATAGACTACTGGAAATATTCGTTTTCTTTAAAACACACTACAGTTAAATGCACAAAGTTTGTGGTGGTAGTTGTGGTAGTGATGATGATGATGATGATGCTACTGATGTTGATGATTATGATATTCCCAAACGAAAATGTCTACCCCTTCATTGATTGATAATCAAATTTTTTTAAAAAAGGCCATTGCTATAATGAGTCATTGAAAATTTTTTAGCAGGGTAAAGATATAATTAGATGTCTGCTTTAGAAAGAATATTTTGGTTGTTGTGTGAAAGAGAAATGAAAGATGATATGGTTGAGCAGGTTGAACTTTCTCTATTTTTGCTCTTATCCCAGAATATTTTGATATTCACTAATTATGTATGATTTAACAAAATTATTTTTTAGATTTTATTTTCTTAATAATTAGAATACTTAATGGTTGTTGTTCATCTTTTTTTATTCAACGAAGACCAATGATATCACAAGGTGAAGTCTTGCACATGAATTGGATTTTTTTGTTTTTTGAGGTTTTTGCAAGGCAATGGGGTTAAGTGGCTTGCCCAAGGCCACACAGCTATTTAATTATTAACTGTCTGAGGCAGGATTTGAACTCAGGTACTCCTGATTCCAGGGCTGGTACTCTATTCATTGCACTACCTAGCTGCCCCATGGATTTGTTTTTTATTTTATTTTTACATACATACATACATACATACATACATACATACTTTAGTATTGCTTCTTTGACTTTCCAGCAACTATAGAGATATCAAGAAGATACATTAGTTCCTTGAGGTGTGCTTTTTGTGATGAATGAAATTTTCAAGAGACATAGTTTCTGGGTAATGAATAATCAATTTTATTAATTATGCCTAGTAGATAGCTAAAAAAATGATGATCATTTATCTTCTCTTGTAAATCAAAGATGAACCTTGAGGTCTTTTGAATGCTTAAAAAGTCTTTGGAAAAGGGGGTATACCTGAGGGTGGAAATCAACTCTGATCTGTTATCAATGAGGCAGTAGACATATTAATGAAGAAGTGGACAAAATGTCTTTAGTTCAACCTGTAGAGAATGTGACCTTATATGAGACTCAGACCTCTCTGGCAATCTGCACAAAAGAATCCATCTCTATCCTGACCTTGCTGGATGGTTTTTCCTTCATAAGCTAGATCAGTCTAAATTTTAAAGGAAGGCTCCAAGGATAGGGGCTTATTTTTTTAAGGGCAAAATCTCACACTGGATTATGTTATGTTGGGGTTCCGCCCCAAATCAGAAAGCACATGCATAGAGAATTTGGGCATTGTCCTTCAAAAGGACTAGAATTTGAATGAAGAAATGGAAATGGAAAACCTTAATCCTAATTTAATATAGGATAGAAATTTAGGATATATTTAATCATAATTTAATATAGGATAGAAATAATTATTTCTCTCAGTCTGTGACTTTGAAAGCTGGTAAAATGACTGACATCTTTAGTAGGTATTTCAAATGTTTATTAATTGATTTATTGAGTAATTGATTATGTGGTGGTGGGATTCAGTTCCCTGGCATATGAGGTTTCACATCATTTCTTGACTTGATCATTTGATTTGGAAGGTATGGAATCTTACTGGGTCTGGGCTATCTAAGGTCCTTGAATGACAGTATTGGAGAAGTGATTGACATGTGCTTTGCAGCCTGTAGCAATTATCCACAAAGTAGTACACTTTGACTTTAACCTTTTCATATCAGATTAATGATTCTTCTCTGCTGAGAACAAAACAAAGATGGTGCATTATGATCACTGTTTACACTGAAGTAGCAACACCTTCATCTTCACCCTAAGTAAAGAAAACAGTGCTTTTCTTTTTGACAATCAGATCCCACCAACAATGCCTCCTGAAGTGAGTAGAAATGGATGAGGACAACTTTTGGCACCCCTAGGATTCATTGATTATCTTGCTTCCTACCAAAGCTCAGAAGGGATTCAGTTCTTGGTGGAAGTTACACTATATGGCTTTTGTAACCTTAATTCAATTTGCTTGTAGTTACTGCATTCTTGGGTCCTTGATTTCCAACCTTCTTCCCAGGATTTAAACAAAGATAAAATAAAATCAACATATCTGTCTGATGCCAGCAAGGAAACTATAGAATGGGTAAGTAGATTGCAGGTTGGAGAATGAGATCTCAACAGCTCAATAAAGTTTGAGTTTTGTTATTTGTTATTCATCACATTTTTTAAAAAAAAGTAAATGAAAAGACCTGACCTTTTCTCTAGCAGCAGCTAAGCTCTGACAATTGTCAATAGTAACAGCTAATAGTAGTGCAATTTAAGATCTGCTGTGTAATGATATACTTGTAAATAGACATCCCCCCCCACCTTTTTCTAGAGCTGTGTGAATAGCAAGCCTTTGGCATCAAATTTAAAAGTAAAATATATCCTTCATACTAGTTGTTCTCCCCTTTTCTGTAATTGGAATTCATGGGAAATTCACACAAGAAGATGAAAGGCCTAGAGTAGGTAACGAATTGAAGGGGATAGTGGAAAGGGAAGAAAGGCAGGTCATGAGAAGCTGGCATTTTTTTTTCTCTTGACCCTTCACCATTTAAAGGTCTCTGGGTCTCAAAAATGTTAGTTTGACCTTTCAGAAGAGAGAGGTATGTATGCTGTGGGTTGGAGATGGTAAAAACAGGTAAAACTCAAAAAGAATGTGTGTGAGTTCCAGGGTTGTCAATGGATTTTCAGCACTCAGACAGATGGAATGTGAATTCAGAGTTAATGATTTCTTTTCCACATTCCACTATCTGGTTGATTCCCCTTGCCTTCTCCAATCTTTTAACTGTTCCACTCATTTAAACATATGCATAAACATAAATTTCTCCTCATAGGAAAAACAAAAAAATGTTCTACGTTAAAAGGATTTGATGGACTCATCAATACAATTTTCTTTAAAGCATACAATGATAGTCACTCTTCTAGTACCTGCACATCTGGTGCTTCATCAGGAAACTTGCCAAAGCCATCAGAAATACTAAACACAGGACTTAGACCAACTGCACACTATCAATTCAGGTAGGGATGAGTTGAAAGAAAAAGGTAAAAAAGAGTGGGGCTGTGTTGTAGCAGGTGTTTAGTTATCATACTTCTCAATTGAGTTATACTCACATAGAGCATTGGAGCATTTTTTTCTCTGATTGTCCTCCCCTCCCCTCATTAACTTTTTTAAAAAATATATTATTCCAAGATTTTTTTAAAATGTCAATTCATACTCTTAGGAGAAGGAATTATTTGCTGTTATTTCTAGCTGGCAAAGTGTGTGGAGAGCTGGATCTGGGGACAGGAAGACATGAGTTCAAATTTGACCTCAGACACTAGCTGTTTGATTTTTAGTGAATCACTTAATCACTATTTGCCTCAGTTTCCTCAACTGTAAAATGAGGATAATAATAATAGCACCTAACTCCCAGGATTGTTGTGAGAACCAAGTTAGATAATAATTGTAAAGCACCTGACACAATGGCTAATATATAGTAATACTTAAACATTAGTTATTATTTATTAATAAAAAATAGCTATGTCAGGTGGGATTTGTAAGTTGATGAGGATAGTCATCGAAAAAAGATAGGTGTAAGGTTTTGCTGAGGACAAGCAAAAGGAAGGAAAGAGCAAAAAAAAGTGATCTATCAGAGGCATTACAGAATAATGAGAGAGAGGAAATGGTGATATTAAAAAGATATCTAAGAACCAATAAAGGAAATTTGTACTCTGGAACTAGGGAGGAACCTAGTGGTATAAATAATAGAACACTGGTGAGTGGTGACCACTGCCTCTCAGAGGGAGGCCATAGCACCAAAGTATGAAAGCTCTCTGGGTCATCTGTAACCTATTTTCATATGACTGAATCTACTGTCTTGTCTTACTATTTCATAGTAAGACCTACAGTTTTAAAAGTGCTTCCCCTTTGGGTCAGCTAGATTTTTGATTGGCACCAAGAACATCTAGAGACATGGAGAGCACAGAACGGGTCATCAGTCCTCTGTGTGCATAAAATAGTTAAGAAAAATGATGCCCATAAAAATTTTAGCTGCTCAAGATTCATTGAGCAGTTATTCTGGGAAATGGATTAGGCATCTGCCATCTCCTGCTCCAGGCATGGGTGTTTTTACACTTACTTTGAAATTCTGGCATTTTTCCAGTTTGGATCTGATTTTAGAGCCAGTAGTAATTTGTTTCTGCTGCAGCTGTGAACAACTGGAAAAAAAAGAGGTCATTTTTCGACCCTCGATTAGCTAGAATACACATATTAACTTGTCTTTAGATTAACTTAATGATCAAGTGCTGGGGTGGGGAGAGGGGAGCTTGTTAGGATTACTACCAGTACAGCTGAAAAAAAGGGAAAAAAATCCTCTACGCCTAGAAGAAGGAGGATGTCAAACACCTGTTTTTATCCAGTTTCATTTTTTTCAGATATTCTATGATCATCAATCAATCAATCATCTTTATTAAGTGCCTACTATACTTCAAATGCCATAATAAGAATATCATGACAAAAATGACACTATTTTTCCTTTAAAGAGTTTACAATTAATTAAGACCTTTGCATAATTGACTACATATGAGATATATACTAGATGAAATACAGGATAAATAGTTTTGCTTCCAATTCTTTAGCGTCAGAACAAACTGGTTATGTTCCTGTTTTTCCATCGCATTCTGAACACTCTTCACTGACTTTGTACTGGCTGTCCCCTATGCCTATTTTCCTTCTTTCCATTGACTTCTTAGAAGTCCTTATTTCCTTGAAATCTTCTTGTGAAACCTTTCCTGATCAACCTGTTGTTAATTCGCTCTTCTCAAAATGTCTCTTGTATTAATCTAGCACAAATTGGGCACATATTTGTTTACACAACCTCTTCCACTGGTTGTCTCTTGATAGAATGTAAACTCTTGAAGGAGGGAACTTTTGATTTTTATCTTTGGATCTTCAGGGGCTATTATCCATGAGAGAAAGCAGGCACTTATATATTTGATCATTAATCTATCTATTGATCAATTGATAATTGAAGACAGGTTTTAGAGACGAGCCATCATTGGAGTGCAATACAACCATTTCTTCCCATTTTTGCTAATGTTTGTTCAGGACTATTCATGTATATTCTATTATAAAGCCTATGGATATTGAATAAAGGTTAATTCAATGAGTAAATTGAATCAATGGATGTTGGTTTGTCCTATGTGTCTGAGCATGTCATTATTTGAACATCAAACCATTCATTTTGTTTTCCAGATCACCAAATTCCTATTGACCAGAATCTAGAGCTATAACCAAGTACTTTTCCCTTAAAATGTTGTAAGTTAAAAGAAATTTCAAGGGGCTTTTCCCAATTCATGGGATAATAGATTTGGAGTTATAAGAGACCTTGGAGATTATGTTGAACATAACAATAGGTCAGTGTGTATTTATTAAATACTTATTAAAGTCAGAGGATTAAGAGAAGGCAAAAAACACAGATAGTGTAATATAGAGGACAAAGCAATGAACTTAAAGTCAAGAATTGGGTTTAAGTTTAACCTCAGATACTTACTGGCTGTGTGACTCTAGGAAAATCACTCTACTGGTCCTGATATCTTCATCTTTAAAATGTGATACTTAGACTCAATAACATTTCAAATTCCTTCTAGTTGTAATTCTCTGATGCCTGTATATTGCCCTCATATTGATGCAATATTGCAAAATGCATTATAGTTACTGAATTGCCAACTCAATGTCTGTGTGTGTGTGTGTGTGTGTGTGTATGTATGTATGTGATATCAAGCTCCTTGAAAATAAGGATTTTGCCTTTATTTGTATCTCTTCCAGATTTTAGCAGAGTAGGACATTGTTGTTGTAAAATGAATAACTGAATCAAAAGTTTTTATTTTATTTAAGGAAATCATGGGAACAACAGTAGTATTGACAATGAAAACAGCAAAATAATAATAATAATAAAATTTTATGTTTAAAGTTTGCAAAGCTTTTCCAAGGATTAACTAATTTGATCCTCACAATAATCCTATGAGATCAGCATGATTATTGTCTCCATTTTACCTATGAGGACACTGAGGCAGAGACAGATTAAATAACATGGTCAAGGTCACACAAGCAGCATTTGAACACATTTTCCTAACTCCAAATCCCTCATTCTATCTACTACATCATCTGGCTACCCAATATGCATTCTTTATCTGTTTTTTTTTTTTTCTGTGTAGGATGATGTCCCATGAGATAATTTCCAATTAACAATGCCTTGTTGTTATTCTAAGCTTTGATGCAAACAGCACAGTATCCTCTCTTAAACAGGAACATCTTAAGCATCTTCTATTTCTATTTTTTTTTCAGGGCATTCTTCATTGCCTTAGGAGTGGCTATATGCTATTGTGGTTTTCTTTTGTGCTTAGTTGATAGTTCTCCTGTATGTCTAGAAGAAAGAACATTGGGCATGATATTCTAAGAAATCTGGATCTAGTTGCTGCCTCTGAAACTAACTGCATAGTGAACATACACAAGTAGAAACTGTAAATCTCAAAGTCCTCATCATTAAAATGGGAAAATACTTGCACAATCTAATTCAAATGATTTTGTGAGGCCCAAATGAAATGATGTACATAAAGATTTCTGTACACCCTAAAATAGTCTACAAGGTACATGTATTATCTCTTTTTTGTTTCCATCATGGACTCTTATTTTTTCTTAATATATGAATGAAAAACTTTTGTCTGTGAGAGAACCTTTGATATTATGTTTTATTCTGCTGATATAAAACTTTTTTTGCTGAACATATAAACCGTAAAGGCAGTAGGGTCTTGTATACTTTATACCTCTCAATGAATTGTGGCAGTAAATTCTAAAGACCTGATCTGCAGCAAAACTGCCTATATATTTCGCTATACTTTTCTTGTGTTTTCATCAAGGATTCTTTCAAATAATGAGTAGATCTCTTTTGTAATTATTATAGAGAAAACAGATGATTATTATTAAGTTAAATATAATTTAATTTAATTAGACCTTTCTTTAGTGCCTACTCAGTTCAAGGCAAATTAGACACAAAACATATCCAAATATAAGAAGAAAATTGCCATTTCTCTGCTGATAAACTCTTAGCATTAAAAAAAAATCATTTACACTGATGTAAAATTGTCTTATCTGAATTTTGCTATTCTTATGATGATGTTAGCACCAAAAGGAGAGTCACAATTTATGTAAAAGATTAAAGGAAAGGAAATGGTTAAATAGTTCTACGATTCTTTGATTATTTAATAAAATACACTTGATAAAGACCCAACACAGCATTTGAAAGGTTATACAGGTTTAACTTATTATGTGAAATGTGATGACCTACAAGTATCACCATGAGAAAATAAGAAATGATTGTTGTCCAAAATTGTTGCTCTCAAAAATTTTAACCAGAAAGGTAACAATGAAAATACTAAAAATATGTAAACTCCAAAATAATTCCTATAACACATTTGTTGTTAGGAGAAGTGAAAGCTTAAGTGAAAGCTACAAATTTTCTAATTGTTCTTTCCTGCTGGGATATTATTTGGCTTTCAATCTTTAGCTGTGACACATTTCACATTTTAGCTGTGTTGCTGTCTTACCATGAGTTCTCCCTACAACAACTAATATGTATTCTATTATACCAGAGTAGTATAGAAGAAATTTTATTTGTTTTCCCTCTGTCATCAATTAGACTTATTCAATCACCCAGAGTTTTTCAGGCTTTCCCTGCTTATGACATATAATGGAGGTATTGCATTTGAATCTGCCTATTTTGGATAAATAGTCATTTTATTGACTTGAATTTTTTGGACAATCCTGTTTTTCTGTTTCACAAAAGACATTCTGAATGTGTAAATGTGACTTAAAACAACACATAATAAAAGATAATGATGTGTTGCTTTAAATAATATGTTGTGGAGTGGCTAGGTAGTGCAGTGAATAGAGCACCAGCCCTGGAGTCAGGAGTACCTGAGTTCAAATTCGGTCTCAGATACTTAATAATTACCTAGCTGTGTGGCCTTTTTCCTCCTATTTGCCTTGCAAAACACCTAAAAAATACTATAAATAATGTGTTGCTATAAAAGTTTTTTTAAAATAATATTGATCAAGCTGAGTTAATATTCCTTTGTAAGGTAGTTGTTGACCATGAATTTCCCTTTTTGTTCCTGTAATAAACCTTTAAAATAAAACATACTCCTTGGTACAGAGAAATCTTTATCATATATATATGTATATATATATATATGTATATATATATATATGAATATTTTTGAGAATATGGAATAGGTAAAATAATGTAAGAATTTCAACCTTAATTTATTTGGTGAATCCCAGTGAGAGGGTACAACCCTATGATTCCCTTTTACTAGGGAGGTTGAGGATGGTGAATCAGTCACTTAATCTCACTCAGGAGCTGTGAACTGAAGTGATCCTGAGTTAATTGAATTTCTACACTGAAGTCAGACACAAATATGGTGAACTCTGCAAAGGAATAGAGAGGGGACCAGGCTGCCTAGCAAGGAACAAACTGATGTAGGTCATTCCAGGATAGGTCATAGCTTCCCTGCCAATCAACAATGGGACTGAACCTGGGAGTGACTCCTTCATTCTCAGACTGGATAAGAAAGGGAGATTCAAGAAATCACAAGAGGGGCAGCTAGGTGGCACAGTGAATAGGGCACTGGAGTCAGGAAGATCTGAGTTCAAATTCAGCCTCAGATACTTAATTACCTAACTGTGTGACCTTGTGCAAGTCACTTAACCTTATTGCCATGCAAAGAAAGAAAGAAAGAAAGAAAGAAAGAATAAGAATTTATTGGTGTGCTCCAAAATAATATTTGATCATTCATGTATTTGTGGAAGATGCGCAAATCACAAGGAGCTTAATGTCAAAGAATTAAATCTTTAAACATATGTCTGTATCTACATATATGTGTGTATACACGAATTATGTACCGTAACTACCCTCTCTCACATATGATTTTCTGCCTTATGTCTCTCCTTTTTCTAATCATTACTCTAAATATTTCCTAACGTTATTTTTAAATGCAAATTTAATTCTCTCTCTTAAACTTACATGGCTTTCTATTACTCACCAGATTAATTTTGTATTATTTGAAATTTAAAATACTTTACAACCTGACACTGTCCTGCACTTCTAATGCCTATCATGCATTATTCCTTATCATGGATGTTACATTACAAAGTAATTGGCATTTTTATTCCTCCTAGATAACATTCCATTTCCCTACTGTTTGCCCCTAAATAGGTTCTGGTTCATACCACTTCTTACAATCTAAGTTTTCTTCAAAGCTTTGTTCAAGTGGTACTTCCTATAATAAGCCTTTACTGGTTCTCTCAGATGCTTGTACTGTTCCCTGATCATGATCTTGCATTTGCATTGTATATATTTTCTGAATAGTTTTATGTGAGGATTCCTCCCCCCCCCATAAGCCCCTTGAGGGAAGTTTCTTTTTACCCCCCATTCTTTTTTCTTTTTGAGCTTCATTGCCTAGCACATACTTTCCACATAATAAATGCTTGGATGAATGGGATAGATATTGTGGTGGTGATGGTGGTGGTGGTGGTGGTGGTGGTGGTGGTGGTGCTGTGTGTTGTGTGTGTGTGTGTGTGTGTGTGTGTGTGTGTGTGTGGTGTGTATGTAGAGAACTGTGAACTAAATGATCAATCAGATTCATAATCCAAAGACTGAGGGGTCATTTCCTGTCTTGGATACATAAAAAGCCATAAAAATATAGGCAAGTCACTAAATCTCTCAATACTCCAAAATAAACCCATAAGACATAAATTATAGATCTGTAATTGAGGGACATCAGCAGACTAATGTAAATGGAAAGAACTTTGACACCAGGAAATTTCTTTTGTTGAGAAAAATCCCAGATGTAGATCAAAATACACACATATGCATTTATGCTTTATACATTCATTATATTATTGAAGTATTTTATAGGGTAGCAGCTTCATAAAGCACTACAGCTATAACAACTTATTGATACAACCCCTAATATAATGCATACTGCTTTACTGTAGGGTCTATGTTTCCTTCTTTCCCTTATCTTTCCTTCCTTCCTTTCTTGCTTTCTCCAAAATAAATATAATAAATAGTTCCTCCCTTCCTTCCCTTCCTTCCTTCCTTCTTTCCTCCCTGCCTTCCTTTCTTGCTTTCTCCCAAATAAATTTAATAAAAAGTTGGTAACAACAGGTGTTTTATGACTGTTTGTTGATTTATTGCCTTAATTGAATAATTTGTAGTGTCATTATATAATCTCCAGTAGGAAATTTTTCTATATTTCTTTTACTGATTCTGTTAATTGAATGATGATTTGTACAGGGTGGGGCTAATATTTCTGTTTTTCAATATTGATTCCTTCATGTTTGAATATATGATCAATTTTTAAAGAGCACAATAAATCCATCAAATTAATTTTTGCTAGCATTTTGTTCAAATCAATTAACTATTTCTTATTTATCTTTTCAGTAGATTCATCATATTCTGTAGGCAAAATACTAAAGTTTCACAGAATTATAGTCCATTCTCTAGATCTTTTTTGTATTTCAATTTTCTTCAATTATTTAGAGTCTATAAAATTTGGTGTGTGTCTGTGTATTTATATAAATATTTAAATCTCTATATAATATGACTTTTAAAAAATCAATGCTGAATCCATCATCAGATTCACCTTATTGTTGTTATTTTCTACAGAAATCCTTCTGTACGGCTTAGAGATAGCCATATTTAGCGTCCATAAAAGCCAAGAATTAAAATGTTAATTGAACCATTCTGGAATGCCAGATTTAGTTTTCTTCAGTGACTTCTTTCTTCACTAAAGAGTTCACTTTCATCTCATCTCAGAAAGTCTCTTTGATAGGGCCATTACTCTTGATTTTTACAATCAGGGATAATCTCCATCAAGCATCAAGTAGTCTAATGCAGGAGTATCATATCAGCGATTGTCTTTCTTAACCTGACAGCAAAAGCAGAATGAATCATCCTGAGCTGTCTCTTTGACCAAGGAACAGAGCAGGACTGATGACTGAAGTCTGTCTTTCTTTTCTTAATTCAAAAAAATTTAAATCACTATCACTCTAATTATAGGATCAAAATTGTAATGTATTTAAAATATAATTCTCTCCTTTTTATGATGGAAAAGCAGTGCTAAGGTAGAACTAGGCAGTTTCTTAATGTGAAACATCTCTGCAGAAGATGAGTAATTTAACATGGCAGTGACATATTCTCTTTGGAGAGGAAAAATAATTATAACTGCCTGTTCTATGTACTTCTGAACCCCTAACAAAGACACAGTTCCATAAGTGGTGGTACCAAAGAGCCAACACCAGTATCATATTGTGGATAGCATACTAGACTTAAAGTCAGGAAGATCTTAGTTTGACTACTGCTCTCAAGTAGTAGCTAATAATACTTAGCATTTATTAAATGATACTAACACATAGATCTTAGTGATATTTTGAAAATCAAGGAGATAATACAGAAAGTGCTTTTGAAAACCTTAAGCCACCATATAAATGGCAGTTGTTAACATCATTATCAATCCCAATCTTAAACCTTGCTAGCTGTGTGGCACTGGGTAGAATTTTCAATTTCTCTGAAAATGGTGGTGATGAGAATAGCATCTACTTTGCAAAATTACCATGAAAATCAAATGACACAATATATTTGTAATCATTTTGTGAAATTCTTAACAGATTGTCAATCTGAGCTCTTAGGTAATCAGCAACTAGAAATTCAGATGATCCAATGAATGAAGTAAAACTGAGAAGTCATTGCCCAGTCAAAGAGATCCAGCACCATGGGACTGGGATACCTTGGTAAAGATGCAATCATATGACTCAACCAGGGGTATACCATGTGCTTCCTGCTTAGGAAAGGCACCAGTGCCAAGACATGATTTAGAGAGAGTGGATCAGAAAGTTAACCTAGCTGGAATAGGGGAAGAAGAAAGGATATGCCCTGTTTCCTTATACTGAAGAATAATCCAACTATCTCAGAATTGCATGCCAAAGCCTTCAAAATCTAGGCTCACTTTTTTTGTCCAAAATTGTATCCTTCCACTTCCCTACTCTCTAGAGACAAGTCTCTTCATTTTATTTTGAATAGGTTATGCTTATTTCCATGTGTTTTCTCATTTTGTGTCTTTGATGGGGAATGCCTTTTTTACTCATTTTCTGTTGAAATTCTATATCTAAAGACCAACTCGTCATAAATCCTTCAGAAATTCTTCTTTTATTTTTCCATTTTATGCCTTTCCTTAAAAATCCATAATTTATGTCTAATCAAATACAATTTAGAACAGTTTAATACACATTTACTTAGTTCCTCTGTTGGACAGGTAAGATAGACCCAAGAGCTCTAGAAATAGCATCCCCTGAGCATCAGTCCTACTTTCAGCATATTCTCTTGCTTCCATCATCCAAGTAAGCAATCCTTGTTAAAATATATTGAAGAAATTATCTTCGCAATAGGATATTCCTTAAAGAAAACTAAAAAGCATATTACAAAAAGTTCTCAGACCTGAGTCAGCCCTTTCCCAGGATTCATTCAGAATCCTTCAGGTGGTTTAACCCTTTGGTCACTGTAAGATATACCTTTGTCTTATTCAAGAATGAACAAACCAATTGCTTTGATTAACATCACCTTATAAATCAAGGTGCTGGATGTTAATATGATGCTAGAGAATATCTTGGTTTGAAGTGAATTCATTTTTAAGAACTGTCAAATAACTGATGATTTATAGCAATTTAGAGTTTTAAAGTAATTCTTGATGACAATAGACTTCTAAAGTATGGCCCATTTAGAGAGAAGGAAACTGAAGCTCAGAATGTATAGAAGTTATACATCTCTTTGTAACTCAGTTTCCTATGGTTCCTTTACTGTTTGGAATTGGCATCTGTAGATACAATTTCCTACAATGGAAGCTCCAAAAATGAGAAAATCACAGATCTTTTTTGACTTCATGATATAATCATGAACTGAGATTTTTAAATTAAACACTGAATTAGGGAGACATGATTCATACTGATTTGTTCGTTTTCTAAATCATAGAATCAAAGATAGTCATCTAGTATAACCTAATTTTACAAATAGAAAAATAGGCCTCAGGGAAGTTAAGGGACTTGTCCGAGCTCCCATAGGTTACAAAGCCAGAATTTGAACCACTAATTCTCACTCTGAATCATATCTTCCACTTGGCTACACTGCTAGTTTTGAAACTCAGGATCAGAATTCCTTTATGAAAATTTAATTAGGGACATTCATTTTCTTGTGGAACTTTGATGAGATTAAACTTTCACTTAGAACTTTGACAAGGGCGGGAATCTACCATGTAACTTTAGTTTTATTAGGGTTCCTATTGGTGTGTTGGTTGAAATAGAATTCTTCGTTCTTTCCCTACTAAATTACAGTAAAATAGAGAAAGGGTTGGTAGGGCTAGCAGTGATTGTGGACTTTAGATTTCTGAACTTCAGTAATAGCATGAATAACCTGAAGGAAGAATAAATTACTACATCTTCAATGCTTCTATCCCTAGATTGACAATGCATATTGCTTTGCTTTGTTATTTATCAGAGGCAGTCCTGGCTCACATGATCCTTTTCTTCCAAAATTAAGTTGTCTCTTCCTAGATAGGAAGATGACTGCAACTGCTTTTGGTTTCTGGTTTGAATTTATATACAATTGTTTCTCTACACAATGAGTATACTCAGGTGAAGATAATGGTATATTTGAATTATGACTTTCTTGAATGTCTCCAGGGCCCCCAATCTTGATATCTGAAATCTTGTCTAGAACTCTTCTGTCTTTTTTTGACAAGGCTTACAAGGATATGTGTCTGCCTGTAAATGTGATATGACATGGTTCTGAATACATGCCCTTAATTGAGCTATAAATTTCATCCATATATCTTGTTATTGATTCCTGACTATCTATCTATCTATCTATCTATCTATCTATCTATCTATCTATCTATCTATCTATACTTTTCCTTCCTTCTGAGGTTGTACATCATTTGCTATAAAGAGTTTTTGCTTCATACTTTCAGTGTCAAGAGAAGGATTAAATTCTACAGGATGTTCTTGGAATTGTCATAGATCATCCCTTTATGGAGGTTCAAACAAAGGATTATCACTAAGTGATGTTTATTGAACCAGGAACAGTTTACCTCCCACTGTCCATCTGAATATTTGTCTCATGCCATGACTAGCCAGGTAAGGAATAAGTCTTCTGTGTGTAGTGATGGGAGAAGGGATCTCAAGAACATAACTTCCTTGAGACTAAATTATGTGGGCTTAAAAGTAATGGAAATAATAATAGAGTAATCAAAATTTTTTAATCTAATCCCTCTTAGGATTCAAAGAGCATTCCATGGGTAATCTTGTTAATTATTTTCCAATTCCTTAGTGGTATGTTGATGGAGAATATATTATTGCCTTCTATTTTCCTAAGAGAGGAATTGAGGGATGAAGTTAATCCAAGGGACTTCAGTCTAATGTTGCATACATGCTGCTTTAGTAAAGGATAATTATGATAATCATCAGCAGTTTAAGGAGAAGGCAACTTACAGTTTTTCATGTTAATAGTATGTTATATCATATTAATTTGACACATTAAGAGACATTAGATCCTTAGATTAAGATGTCCAATAAATGTTATTTTGTTTTTACTTTAAGCCTAATGTCATACACAGTATAAAAAGAAAATAATTTAGTAAAACCTCAAATTAAAATGTTTGCATTTAAACTAGGAGTTGTCTTATGGGAGCCAGGGGAGAAGTCTAAGGGAGATAATTATGTAATATTGTCCATTCAAGCTGTGCTTTGGGAGATAAAGTGGAACTTTCTCATACATTTGCAGTTTAGTGTTCTTTCTCATATCCTTCTTTTCTTTTGCTTTGTTCTAATAAATAATTTCCTTCTTGTTATAGCTGCCAGAATCCTGGTGGGAAAACACTAGCAATAGAGTTTGAGAAAACATCACCATACCATGTGCCTCCTTAACTATAAAAAAGTACAAGAAAAAAGGGCATTGGACAGGTCAAATCATCACAACAAAGATAAGGAACTGGCCAGACTATTTATGAGTACCAGAAATTCATTGTTAATTTAATATTGCTTAAATTCACTAGACTATTGGGGATGGGATATTGGATGATATTTTTAGTCTTATAGAAATATTTGTAGTAAAGGGATTTGAACATCAAAACTCTATTTTATTTATATTCTGATGAAGAGTCATTTAGAATATTAGTGAAGAGATATCCTTTAATATTTTTTCTTTGCAAATAAGTTGTTGTTAACAACTTTGTTTTCTTGCAGAGTGTAGCTGAAAAAAATCAACATACATATCTTCTCATTCATTTATATAGTAATGAAGTAATGTTCACCACTGATATTTGCTGTATTAATCACTCAGATAGATCTACTCTCTTTGCTAAAAATTGTCTATAAGAAGTAGGAAATTATGGACACCAGAAAAGGTCTAAGACCACAGGAAGACCACCCATGTTTCCTAAATTTTATATGATTTTAAGTGGTAGAAATGCAATGGTTACTTTAGTTTTATTTTAACCCAGTTACTTGTAAAAACAAGTTTTACACCTAGTCTATTCCACTGGTCCACCACTCTATTTCTTAGTCAATACCAAACAGTTTTGATGACTGATGCTTTATAATATAATTTTAGATCAGGTAGGGCTAAGCCACCTTCTTTTATACTTTTTTTTGCACTTTTTAAGCTCCTGGCAATTCTTGACTTTTTATTTCTCCATATGAATTTACTTACAATTTTTTTTTCTAACTCTTTCTCTAAGGATATGATTTCTCTCTCATCACACCCCATTTGGATCAAGGTACAACATGGAAACAAAGTAAAGACTGACAGATTGCTTTCCATGGAGGGGTGGGGGAAGGGAAGTAAGACTGGGGGGAAAATTGTAAAACTCAAATAATATCTTTAATAAAAATTAATTAAAAACAAGTTTTACCATTCATATTTAAATCTTAGAGTTCTGAATTATCTCCCTTCTTTCCACCCCATTCCCCCTCATTGAGAAAGCAAGTTATTTGATTTAGATTAAAAATGTATAGTGATGAAAAACATTATAATAGTCATGTTATGAAAGTATAAAAAACTCTCCTCCCCAAAAGAAACCTCAAGAAAAATCAAGTTAAAAAAAGTGTGCTTCAATATGAATTCAGAAACTATCAGTTCTGTCTTTGAGATGGATAGTAGACTTTATTATAATTCTTCAGAGGTGTACTGGGTCACATCATTGCATTGCTGAGAAAAGGTAGATCATCCACAGCTGATCATCCTACAATATTGCTGTTACTTTGCATATATTACATTTCCCATCGCATCTGCTCATGTAAGTTTTTTTATTGAGATCATCCTGTTCATCATTTCTTTATAAGAGAATACCATCTCATCATTATTGCATACCATAATTTCTTCAGTCATTCCCCAATTGATGGGCATCCCAGAAAAGCAATAATTATTACTAAGGAATTTCAGAAAGTCAGATGTATCTTTCTTATATAGGCTGATCATTCAATATTTCCTTTTAAAACTCTTGGGCAACTCTCTATTCCCAATTATTTTGAGTCAAAACTCCGTAACCTGGTGTTTAGGGCAATCTGCAGTTTGACTTTATTGCCTATCTTTACAGATTTAATTCATAACTTACTTATAGTGTTAAAAATATAAGGTACATGGCCAGGGACCATGTCTTATGTAAAATTTCTTTTTGAAAAAAATCTCACTCCTTGTCTAGCCCAAGGATTTTCACAAAGAAGGTGGTTAATAAAAAAAAAAATCATCAAATCTGAATGTGAATTCAGGTCATAATTAGCACTGAAGATAAAATGAGCGGTCACGTGCTAAATAAAAGTAGAGAATGAGAATATATTGAATTTAAGGTCTCATTGAAACATGATTCAATCTTCCTTTAATTTTTTTGTAAATTTGCCAAAGCTATACTACAAAACTTCACCTCATCCAGTGCTTTAACTTCTTTTCTTGTATTACAGATTCAATCTGACCTTTTTGACCTTAGAATGTAAACTTTTCAAGGATATAAATTCTAACTGATTAACAATGACCATCCAGAATCAATCATTATGAGAGAGTCTTCCTGGTCAATATTACAATTGCTACTCATTGTTGCCTATTTTTCTCACCATTTCAAATTAACTTCCTTTTCTGCTCTCTGGAAAGATGTAAGCAACAAAAGGTGGTTACATAAAGTAACAGTTGCTATAGAATGGACCTTTGCTTGATAGGTCCATTTGTTTGATGCTTTTCTTAAACCCAGCTACTTACAGAAGCTGGGTTTCCTAAGAAGTGCATTCTTACTTTGACTGAAATAATTCTAACTTGTAATAGTTTTGAGATGCCCTAAACATAACACTTGTATTCTATATTTTATATAAAGTGTGATGGATGGTGATTGCAATCTATGTATACAAGGATATCTTTCTATGTATCACTAGGGTACTATGACTGCTCATAATTTCAGAAAAAGTTTGTTCTTGTTTGTTCCTCTCTTATTTGCTCAAGAACAGCCTCTCCTTTCCTTATAATTATAGTTGATATGTCAATGTCTATGGTTTCCCAGATTCCCATCTTATTCCATTGCTTAAGAACATACTTCATTGAATTCTGCTTGAGACTGCTAAATTCAAGTCCACTCAATGTACTGCAGTTATCTAAGACATTTTGTTCTTAGCCATTTAACCATATGCACTGTGCTCAGAAGAGGTGAAGTTACAGAATCATACAAGCTTCTAGAATGTTAAGAGCATCTCTATTTGTGGTGGTAAAGGACTGGAAATTGTAGGGATGCCCATCAATTGGGTAAGGGTTGAATAAGTTGTGGGATATGACTGGGATGGAATATTATTATACTAGAAGAAATGATATGCTCAATGGTTTTAGAAAAACATGGAAATACTTGTATGAAATAATGAAGAACTAGATGAGCAAAGTCAAGAGAACATTGTATATAGTTGACAATAATATTTTTATTTGATTATTTTCATTCATATGCACATATATATTTTTAAATTACAAAATTTCCTTCTTACCTCTCTTCCTTCCATTCTCCCTTCTACCCTTCCACTCCCCTCAGTGATGAACAGTCAGGTTAGCATTGTACATACATAATTTTTGATAAATATGTTTACAGATTAGTTATTTTTGGTATGAGGAACCAGGATTAAGGGAAAGAAATACATGAGATAATTTTTATAAAATGTTCATACGATTCTGAAGGGTGGGTTTTTTTGTGTGTTTTGTTTCATTTTGATTTTCTTCCTCTGGATGGGGATAACATTGTCCATAGCCAGTCTAATACAGCTGTCCTAGCTCTCTGAACTGCTGAGAGTTGCTGCTTCCATCAAGGTTATTCATCTCACAATGATGTTGTTAATGTATATATTGTTCTATTGGTTAACTCCCTTTGCTCAGCATCAGATCCCATAACATTCCATGCTTCTCTAGAGTCTATTTATGGTTTCTTATAAAACAATAATATCCTATGGTATTCATGTACCATAATTTATCAGCCATTCTTGCTAAGAATATTTTGGAACACTTAGGACTTTTTCCTTTTTTTATAATTTCTTCTAGATATAGACATAGAATTATAATTGCCAGGTCAAAGAGAATGAATATTTTATTTCTCTTTGGTCAAAATTCCGTATTGCTCTCCAGAAAGGTTGGATCTGTTTACAACTCTAACAATGTTCCAATCCTCCCACAACCTCTCCAACATTGATAATTTTCCCAGATTGATCAATTTGATAGGTGTGAGATGTTGCTGTTTAATTTGCATCTCTCTAATCAATAATGATTTGGAGCATTTTTTCGTAGGATTATATATAGTCTTAATTTCTTAATTTGAAAACTGTTCATATCCTTTGTTCTTTTATCAGTTGGGGAATAACTGTTAATCTTATAAATTTGATGCAATTATCTATATATTCTAGAAATGAGAACTTTATCAGAACTCCTAGTTGTGAAAATTGTTTCCCAGCTTTCTGCTTTCCTTCTAATTTTGGCAACATTGATGCTATTTGTGCAAAACTTTTTAATATAATATAGTCAAAATCATTCATATTGAAATTTATAATGTGCTCTAATTCTTGTTTGGTCATAAATTTATACCCATTCCATAGATGTGATAGAATATTTCTTGATCTACTAATTTATCTACATGTCTAAATCTCTTTATGTTGAAATCCCATACTCATTTTGACCCTATTTTGATATAGGGTGTGAAATGTGGATCTATTCCTAGTTTTTGCTATACTATTTTCCTGTTTTCCCAACAATTTTTGTCAAATAGTGAGTTCTTATCCCAAAAGCTAATGTCTTTGAGTTTGTCAAATTTGTCAAATTTCCATTTTCTCTTCCACTTTATCCACCACCTCCCCACCCACAGTACTTAACCCCTTGTTAAGTGAAGCACAGGTTAGGTCAAACCCTGATCTAATTAACTACAAGAATCTTAAATATCTCTAAGTTCTGGGAAGCTCTGGAGATCTCACCTGACAACCTTACAAATGATTGTAAGTTATAGAGACACTGACTCAGGTCCTCTCAATTTATGATGTCCTCAGTAGACCAAGTGCTAAGCCTTGTCAGCACAGCAGAATTAAAGTGGATCAAAGAGACATGAGACACTTAAGTTTAAAGTTAACACCCCTGCTTTTCATCAGGGCTTTTTGTCTCAAGCATAGTGATGTCACCTTGTACCACTTCAGTGGAGAGACAAAACGTAACTATACCCATAACTTTTAAGTCCAATCTCTTCAATTATATTTGACCCTTTTATTATCCTAAGAGAAACTAATTTCTAAAAAATTGAAAGTATTATATCTTCCCTTTTAGGGTTGTATACAATTTGATGGTCTTGACCAACATTTGCTTTGTTTTGTTTGTTTTTTTTTCCTTCCCCTTTTCATTTATTTACTTATGCAACTCTTGAGTCCTGTATTTGGCAATTGAATTCTTTGTTCAATTTTGGTCTTTGTGTCAGAAAATTCTGGCAGTCCTCTATTTCACTGAATATCCATCTTTTCCCTTCACAATATATGCTGAATTTTGCAGGGTAGAACATTCTGGGTTGTAATATCAGGTCCTTTGCTCAATGATATATGGTATTCCAGGTCTGGAAAGTTCTTTGACTCTTCTCTTTTTCTTTGTGGGAATTGTAATTTCAATATCAGAGTAGAGGTTTCATTTATCTTTGCTAGGGAAAAGCTCCAGGAACAAGTTAACTTCATGTTGTTATCTTTGCTCTTCCCAAGAAGTCCACGGTAACAGTAATTTTATTTTAAGAATGACTTTGAGCAAATAAGTTATTTTATCTATTATAAATATTCAAGTTGACTATAAAACACATGATGAAAAATGATATCTGTACCCAGAGAAAGAACTGATAAATAGAAGAGTTAATAGAATTATTATACATATACACATACTTGCATACACACAGACACACACATTTACACATACTTCTATTTCTATTTCTGTCTATTCCTATTTGTGTCTAATGGTAGCCATCTCTAGGGAGGGGATAAAGGGGAAAAGGCAAAAAAAGAAATTTACATGATAATTTCGTATATTTTAAAGGAATAGAAAAGTACATTTATAGATACACGTGTAGTCATCTTTTTTATTGAACTGTGATTAGTAATCTAGCTTGAAGAACCCAGAAGGAAAAACAAATTAAACCTAGCTTTTTTATTCCATAATTTTGTTTTATATAATGAATTAAAATTAAAATAAAAAAAATCCAGAATTGGAACACTAGAGACCATTTAATCTAACTGGCTTTGAAGAAGGTATTTTGCTAGAACATACTTAACTGACAAGTAATCATCCAACCTTTTCTTGAAGATATTCCGCACACCCTGCTTAAGGCAATCTAATTCATTTTGGGATAGCATTTATTGCTTGAGAATTTTCCTTTGTATTAAGTTCAAATGTATATCTTGCATCCACCCAATTTCTATAGTTTGATGCTTTGGAGACAGAATAAAATTTCTTCTATGAGACAACCTTTTTTTTTTCTTGCAAGGCAAATGGGGTTAAGTGGCTTGCCCAAAGACACACAGCTAGGTAATCATTAAGTGTCTGAGGCTGGATTTGAACTCAGGTACTCCTGACTTCCGGGTCAGTGCTCTATCCCCTGCACCACCTAGCTGCCCCGAGACAATCTTTTGATGATGATGATGTTTTTTCCTTCATCTTTAAGAAGGCCATGAAAGTGATGCCTTTACAAGCATGTGAATTGGATTTGAATGGGAGGGGGTTGCTGTGCTCAGTCACCAGCCTCACCTTCTCATCTGGAATCATCTGGGTCCAGTGGCCAATTATGAACTAGGGAAACTGGATATAGCCCTGGATGTGAGGCAATAAGGGCTAAGTGACTTCTTAAGTTCACACATCTAGTGAGAATCAAGTGTCTGAGGCTGGACTCAAACTCCCATCCTCCTGTTTCCAAGGCTAGTGCTATATTCACTGTATCATCAGCTGCCAAGGACAATATTTTAGATGCTTGGAGAGAGTTAACATGTCCCCTCTGAAAATCCTCCCTAGATCAAAATTTCCCAGTTCTTTAAATCCAAACTCATATGTTATCTTTTAGAAGACTTTCATCAACTTTCACCATAGATTTCTACTAGGAGGCTCTGGAGATCTCTCCTGACAACCTTACAAATTATTGTAAGTTATAGAGACACTGACTCAGGTCCTCTCAGTTTATGATGCCCTCATTAGACAAAGTTTTAAGCCTTGTCAGCACAGCAGAATTAAAGTGGATCAAAGGATAATGACATACTTAAGTTTAAAGTTAACACCCCTGCTTTTCATCAGGGCTTTTTGTCTCAAGCACAGTGATGTCAGAACAAATACCATAATACATATATGGTCTGACTAGGGTAGAAGATAGAACAACCATGCCTTTTTCTTAGACACTAGGCAATCTAAAATGATGTAGTTTTTTGACTGTCATATCTAGTAGTTCCCAGTCTCAAAGGTGAAAATAAAATCACTGAAGAAATTATAGACTTTCAATCAGGTATTACATGTACAATCATGTAAAACATATTTCCATATTAGTTTTATTATAAAAGAAAACACATTAAAACATAAAAAGTGAAAAACAGTATGCCTCAATCTGAATTCAGACTCTATTAGTTATTTCTTAGGAGGTGGATAACATTTTTATCATGAGATCTTTGGAACTACCTTTGATCATTGTATTGCTAAGGATAGCTAAGTCATTCACAACTTATCATCATATAATATTAGTCTTTGTACCATTCCTCTGGTTCTGTTCACTTCATTATACATCAATTTCTATAAGTCTTTCCAGATTTTACTAAAAATGTCTTGCTGATATTTTCCTATATAGCATTCCATATAATCATATATCACGACTTATTCAGTCATTCCCCAACTAATGGGCTGACCTTGGAACTGCTTGCCTCACATCCAGGGTCAGCTTCAGTCATCCTGATTCATATCTGATCACTGGATCTAGATGGCTCCAGAGGAGAAAATGAGGTTGATGACTTAGCGTAGCACTTCCTCACTCAAATCCAATTGCTTATCATGCATCACCTCCTTGATGTCATGGTCTTCCTCAAAAATGAATGACAAACATCACCATCAGGGTATTTCCTTAATTTCTAATTCTTTTTCATCATCAAAAAGCTGCTATAAAAACTTTTTCATACAAATACAAGTATTTTATTTTTTAATCTCTTTGTAATATAGACCTAGTTGTGCTAATGCTAGGACAAAGGGTATGCATTTTAGAGACCAAGTTGCTCTTCAGAATGATAAGATCAGTTCACAATTCTATTAACATTATACATTAAGGTACCAAATTTCCTTTATCACTTACATTTGTCATTTCCCTTTTGTATCATATTGTCTAATCTGCTAGCTGTGAGGTAGTTCAGAGTTGTTTTAATTTACATTTCTTTAATCTATTGTGATTGAGCACAATTTTGAACATGACCATAGATAACTTTGATTTCTATTTCTATTTCTTCATCTGAAAACTGCCTGTTCATATCCTTTTACCAGCCATCATTTGGAGAATGATTTTTATTCTTATAAAACAGTTTTCTTTGTATTTGAGAAATGAAACTTTTATCAGGGGACATTTGTTGTAAAATCTCTAACTAACATCCCAGTTTTCTGCTGTCCATTCTAGTCTGTATTGGTTTTATTTATGCAAGACCTTTTTGATTTAAATATAATCAAAATCACCCTTTTTTATATTTTATTATGCTGTCTCTCTGGTTTGATCATAAATTCTTCCCTTATCCATAGATTTGACAGGTAAACTAGTCCATGATCTCCTAATTTGTTTATATCATCTCTTATGTCTAAATAATGTTTCAATTTTGAGCTTATCTTGCTATATGCTCTGAGCTGTTGGCCTATACCTCTTTTTATCAAATTATTTTCCAGTTTTCCCTGAAATTTTTGTCAAATAGTTTTTGTCCTAAAATCTTAGCTCTTTGGGTTTGTCAGATATTAGATTATATGGTCATTAACCTCTGTGTATTATGCTACTGATCCATTCCACTCATCCAGATTATTTTGATGATTTCTTATTTGTAATACAACTTGATTTCTGCTATGATTGGGCTTCCATTATATTTTTTCATTAATTTTATTTACATTATTGGGGGTTTTTATTTCAGATGAATTAATTTTGTTATTTTTTTCCAACTGTATTAAAATAACTTTTGGTAGTTTGACATAGCATTGAATAAGTAAGTTAATTTGACTAGAATTGTCATTTTTATTATATTTGTTCAGCCTACTCACAAGCAATTAATATTTTTCCATTTGTTCAGATCTGACTTTGTGTGAAAAGCATTTTGAAATCATATTCATGAAGCAACTAGGTGATGCTCTATCCATTGCACCAACCCTGGAGTTAGGAGGATCTGAGTTCAAATCCAACCTCAGACACTCAATAATTACCTAGCTGTAGAAACTTGGATAAGTCACTTAACCCCATTGTCTTGCAAAAACCAAAAAGAAAAAAATATTCATTTCATTCCTGTGTTTGTCTTGTTAGATATACTTCCAAGTATTTTATATAGTCTACAGACATTTTAGATCAAATTTCTTCTTCCATTTCTTTCTATTGGACTTCATTATAATGTTTGTTCATCATTTTCAAAGAAGACCATAATATTAGAGAGGTAATACCATTACAGTCATGTGAATTGGATATGAGTGAAGGAGTGCTGTGCTAAGTCCCCAGTCTATTTTTTTCTCCAGAACCATCCAAGTCCAGTGGCCAGATATGAATCAGGACAACTGGAGATGGCCCTGAATGTGAGGCAATCAGGATTAAGTAACTTACCAAAGTCACACAGCTAGTGAGTGTCAAAGGTTCGATTCAAACTCTCATCCTCATGATTACAAGACCAGTGCTCTATCCACTTCGCTACCTAGCTACCCATTGTTAGACACATATAGAAATGCTGTGGGTTTATTTAGATTTATTTTACATCCTGCAACTTTGTTAAAGTTGTTAATTATTTTAACCAGTTTTTTAAAGGTTACTTCTCTAATGTTTTCTAAGTATGTCATCATTTCATCTGCAAAGGGTGATAGTTTTGTTTCTTCATTGCCTATTCTAATTGCTTCAATTTATTTTATGTCTCATTCTATACTCAGCATTTCTAACAACATATTTAATAATAACAGTGAACATTTTTAGTTCGACTCATCTTATTGGGAAAGCTTCTAGTTTAACCCATTACAGATAATGTTTGCCAATTGTTTTAGGTAGATAATATCTATAATTTTAGGAGAGTTCTATTTATTTCTATTTTAATAGGAATGGGTTTGTAATTGTCAAAAATTACATTGCATCTATTGAAATAATCAAATAATTTTTGTTGGTTTTGTTACTGATTAATTATGTTGATAGTTTCTCTAATAAAGACCTGAAACTACATTCCTAGTATAAATTCCACTTGATCATACCATATGAATTCTGTGACAATTGCTAAAATATTATTGCTGGTATTTTATTTAAAAGTTTTGTTTTGTTAATTTTGCTTTGTTAATTAGGGAAAGTTGTCTATAACTTTCCTTCTCCATTTTTGTTATTTTTGGTTTAGGTATCAGTATTCTATGTCTTAAAAAGGATTAGGATATATAATTTCTTTGCTTATTTTTCCAAAAAGTTTATTTAGTATTGGACTTATTTGTTCTTTTTAATGTTTGTTACAATTCACTTGTGAATTCATCTGGTCTTGGGGACTTTTTCTTAGGGAGGATATTGACCACTTATTCAATATTTCCTCTTCTGTTTTTCTGGGTAATTCATAATTTTGTATATATATATATATTTATCCATTTAACTTAAATTATTAGATTTATTGGCATGTTTTATAACATAATAAAATTCCTTATACATGCCCTCTCTCTTGTCCCAAATTCTCTTAACTCCTTACTTGTAAAAAATAGCTGAGATTAGACAAGTATGTTTTCCTTAGTGGGACACTAGAGAATTAAACTGTGCCCATTCAACCAGATATTTAACCAAGGAAAATATTCAAACTGATCCCTTATTGAATCAGGTTTACATTTTTTGTGAAAAAATATACAGAGGAATATTTTGATCTTTAAAAAGTTCAAGAGCCATAATTTCTGGATGGGTGATCATTTTGTAAAATAATTTTAGTATTTTATTAATAAAAGAGGTCAGTTGCATTAACGACAAAAAGCAATTATGGCTGTGGATTCACAATGTATATACCCTTGGAAGAGTGGATGTGCTTAGGGATGGCAATCAATTTTGATTAACAATTAATGAAAAAAATGAATATTACAATGAGAGATAGAATCATTGTAATTAAACATTGGGGTATGTTTTTCTAAATTGTCCAGCCTTGGACAATCTAAATAAATTTATTCCACCAAAAGCTGAGCAGAGCACAATGGACATCCCAACCCAGGTGGAGTTTGAATAGGATTGTAAAGGAAGTTAGTCCAATATCATTATAAGCAATGTCCTTCAGAGATGAAACAACCTAAAGGCCTTTCTGAAAAAAATCCTGATTCTAATTCAACAACTAATTACTACTCTGAGACAAAAATAATCATTTCTCTCAACGTGTAAGTCAAAAATCTAGATGTAACAAGCTAAAGGGAAGGAAGTTCTATACCCAAGAGAAAGAGGATTAGAAACCTAGATAGTTTAAGTTCTCACACTTTGGTGTTTAAACAGCAACCCAATTGGACCTTTATTACTGCTCTACTTGAGCCCAGGGACATCTAGCCTTGGACATCTGTGCAGGGAATAATTGTTCAGTATATATGGCACAGGGCCAAAGACTTAGTGACTCTAGTAGTTAGGCTATGGAAAATGAAAAAGACTCAAAGACATAATATCCAAGAAAGAAAGAGTGGGTATAAATGTATTTCTAAAGCTATAAAGACAGAAAGGGAAAAATGAGAAAAAATGAGAAAAAGTCCATAAAACATAAAATAAATATTTCAATGTGAAAAATATGAAACAAAACCCAAAATATCAGAGAAAATATGAAGTTTCACGAATGGGGAAATGGAAGTTAGAAACAAAAGGAACTGGTTATGTACCTCACCAAATTTGTAGGTAAATAAGGAAGTAAGAATAATAATTTATTTAGATTATCAAGAAGAATTGAAACTATAAAAGAATAAGATAGAAATTTGAATGAAGAGATCTTGATAGGGGAGATCTAGGATTGGTTTATCAACATGAAAAGAGAAAGGAAAGAATTCTCCTGAAACTGATGTAGAGAATTATATATATGTAAAATTTTATGATCTGAGTCAAATTTTGTAATCTTAAATGCTGTTAAATCTTGTTAAATGGATGAAGGGTCTTTACTCTTGAGATGTAAAATTGACTCCTATTGTTTCATTGTTTAAAGTAAAATTTGTTTCCTGTCTCTCCAACCCAACCCCCAGCTTCCAACCTTCTATCTGGTTTCCATCATGTAAGTGAGGGATTTCTCCTTTTACCTTCAGGGCCCAGATAAAGAGCAAGGCTTGCTATCTCTCTCTCTCTCTCTCTCTCTCTCTCTCTCTCTCTCTCTCTCCCAGTCATGTCTCTCTGTCTTTCCTTATCTCCCCACCTTTGTCTCAGCCTCTACTAAGCAAGGGTATTTAGCCATTTATAATTCCCCCTACCATAAAGTACTTTTTGACCCTTTGAGAGGAAAATTTTTAACCACTTTACTTTGCTACATTTCATAATAAAATCATGGGAAGCAGTTTTTAACATCTCACAGAGCACTCCAAGTTTTTCATTCTTCTCAGTGGCCCTTGATTTCTCAGTTACCCCAAATATCTTTAATTAATGACCCCCAAAATTCTAGCAGCAGTCAAAGGATGAGGAAGAATGTATCTGTGATAAAAGTAAGTCCTTATAATGGATTTCTTCTTTAGGGAATTTGAATATTAAGAAATAACTTTCTTTCCTAAAGCAGTAATTTTTAAGACCCCCAAGGTAGCCAGTTCCTGAAATAGCAGGAACATAAAAATAAAGATAAACTCTCACGTGAATGAGGAACATGTAAATGACCATGATCAGGACAGAGAATACGAGTTAACGTAACAACTTAGAATACAAATTTACTCCCACCATACAAGTTTCCTCTCATTCTCTATTAGACATTGTGTTTCTCTGTGCTCTGAAAGTTGTTGCCTAACTGTAGAGACTATCTCAACCTAAATAGCCCTTAGGTGACCCTTATGTTATGAACCTTGAACATTCTGCAATTTTTCTTTAACTCCAGAAACCACATGATGTCCCCATTTTAACTCAAATAAGCCTTGACCATAATGTATGGACCCAACCCACCATATTTCTATTCCCTTTATTTCAGATATATAATAGTTTTCATAGTACTGAGTCAGGTTTTAGCAGTTATCCATAGGATATCTCTCAAATGGACCAGTTTACTTAATATGGCTTTGAGTAGATTTTACCAGCTAATCTTTTTTTCCCTTCACAACAATATCATTTTGTTTCCTGATTGTGTTTTCTAATATGTTAAGTATTTCTCTAAGTTTTACATAATCTGCCGATGTAGTAAATATGCCTCTTATCCATGACAAGTGGGGGAAATAGGGGGTGGGGGAATGCTTAACAGTACAGGAATAAACATGGATTACTAAAATGTACTAAAGATTGTCTTCCCTTGGCATACCTCATTATTTTTTTAAGTTAGATGATTAAGTTCTAGATCTACCCTTTTAATTTAATCCAAATTATTCTCTTTTTCACAAGAATAGAGGGTTTGTCATATACTTAACTAAAAGCTAGATAAACAAATTTGTTCTTTCCCCCAAAGAATTCTGTCCTGATGAAACCATGTCTGAAGTTCTGTGTTTAGATTTGGTCACCACATTTAATAAGGTGATGCGCAAGTTAGAATATGTACTGAATACGAAGACTCAAATAGTTACAGTACAGATTTCCATACCATATAAGAAACCATTGAAAGGAATGTGACTGTTTAACTTTACAGAAGAGAATGTTTAAGGAGTGGAAGAAAGGAGTGATAACTATGTTCAAGTATCTGAAGGATTGTCTTAGAGTAAAAAGCATTAGACTTATTTTGCTAGACTCCCTGGGGGAATGAATGGGAGGGAAAAAAGATTTAGATTTTTCTGTCAGAAAAAAGTAAAACAAACACAGCTCCCTTTCTAATAATTCAAGCTTTCTCTAATGATAATGATGGCAGTGATATGCCTCCATAGATAGTAAATTCTGTCACTGGAGGTCTTTAAGTATAGGTTAGAGGACCACTTGTGTCCAGAAGTCCTGAGATCTGTCAAACTAGATACCTCCTGGCTTGATGACCACTTGTCAACAATTGAATGAATGTTAAAAATCTTTTATAACATTCTTAGATTCCAAGCTTCTTTGGATATGAGAAGGTTGAACCATGTAACCAAATATGACTTTGATTTTAGGTGTTCTATGAAAGACATTACTGGGAATAAGTATGACCAGAAAAAAAACATAAGAAAGTAATGTATTGAGACTGAGAGATATATAGTCCAAGCAATAACCCATTAGAAACCTAAAGGACAAGAAGAAAACTTGTAGGAAACTGTCAAAAATCCTCTGAGGAGGATTTATGTGAAAGCATGCATAAGAATACCCTAGAGCAGAAGGATTGCAATTTGTAGTAGTAGAAGGAATATACATACCAATGAAGTCATGACTCTATCAAAGTATAGTTTCTGAATTCCAACATCCAATTAATTTCAAACTATTTTCTCAATTTAATATATTCTGTAATGTTACATTTCAAAGTAAAAATCACATTCAATAACTTTTAAGTCAGATGAGGTTAAATATCTTGTCAAATTTAACCAAAATAAAATTTCATAAGATATATAAAATCATGATAAGGGACTCAATACTGACTCTTCACCATAATTGAGAGACCATTAGTCAATGGTTGGAAAGCATATTGCTTACTTGACCAATGTCTAATTTCTTTTTACAAGATTTATTTTGGCAAGCACAATATTTCTATTACTCTTATAACATTGGAGTGGAGTGTGATATTTTTATTTATTTATTCATTGATTAACTAATTTCAGTTTTATTTCCTTGTGGTGAATATTCACTTTGCTTGTGCAGATTAGCAATTGGCATGAAATATTTCATCAGTTATTTTATACTCTGGTCAAACTGATCAAGTTGTTCCACATATTTAACCTTCCATCTCTTGCTTATATGTCTTTGCACAAGCTGTTATTCATGCCTGGATAATATCCCTCCTAGCATTTCTCTTTTGGAACTCCAATTTCCTCACAAGGCTCAATTCAAGAATTACCTCCCTCAAGACCTTTCCTTATTCTCCTAACTAGTAGTGCTTATTCTCAAATAAAGTCCTTTGTATTTATCTTCTATATCTCTTCTATTCTTGCCAAAGTTGTTTGATATGAGCATCAAAGAAATCCAATACAGAGTTAAATTTGTATCTAAGTCTTTCTATTTTACTGTTTGTAAATGACATTATTCTGACTGCATCAGTTCCAATGAGGAAATCAAAAGAACAGAAATGCTAGGAATTTTATGAGAGTAGGAAAAGAAAATGAGATGGCCATGTTGCAAGTTGATGGGATGGCAGATGTATAATCAGTATTCCACTGGTATCCTAGAGAAATCAAGGAAGAACTTCAGTAAGTTGGAATGACTCCTTTTTGATGAAATTATGGGAGCACACCAACAAGAACTCCATAAAATGGAAAGTGCAGATAGAGTTTTTTTCAAAATTAGGAGAAACTTCCAAATCAATGAGATCATATCTATTTGATAATCCTGAGTTTATCATTTAATCCCCTGGGACTCAGTTTCTTCTTATGTGGTATGAGTTTTCAGGTTCATTCCAGTTATAAATCACAAGTTTAAATCTTCTGATTTATTCATTTAGTTCTATTTACAGCTTTATAATGATTATGAATATGATATTAAAAGAGAGGTCACTTGGTATACCTACCAAGGAGAGATAGTTTTAAACAATTGTATTTTTCAATTTTTCTTTTATCAGCTTAGTTTTAATTTCAAGGTCAATCTTTCTTCCAGAAGGATTGAATTTGGCTGTTGGCAGGGGAGCAAGGATAGTTTGTGAAGGGGATTATCCACAGACTCCTTAGGCTAGAATATTATTTGTCTTTGGAGAATGTTCAGGTCTGGCTTCTGGGCATGCAAACTTCTTTTATTCATCTCAGTTGGGGTACATAGAAAATAGGAATGCTCAGGTAGTTGCTATTTTATTGAGTGTATTCAAGATCAGGGATAGGATTTCTCGTGGGGAATACAGTATTAGATGAGTAAACAGATGAATGCATGCCTTTGTAACATGTACCTTTGCCATCCTGTTTCCTAATGAGAATAGGGATTGCATTCTGTGCCAGTGGAAACATATTGGTGAGACACAGGAATAATAGCATTGTTGAATAGATAGAATCATTGATTAAACTGGTGTGTTTGCAGAAGAGGAGTTGGCTTGTGGCCTGCTCAAAGTGATAAATATAGTTTCCCCCTCTCCTTTAATTAGAAGCAGTAGAGAAATGATAATTAGGCAAACTATATCATTTTTGTCTCATGATTATAGAAATTTACTTAAAATCATATTTAAATTATTTCAGTAAGACTTTTTGACATGAAATTTTTAGTTATACATGTGAGATGAATCAATGCTAAAATGTCAGATATGCATGTCTGCCTTCATTTAAATGTTCACTGAATATTTTCCTTTACACTTTTACAAATCCTGAGAACATATACAGCTTCATGTCCAATCACTTTCCTTGTTACAAAGGGAGGAATGAGTAGCCCGAAACTAATAAAAAAAACTCATGAAGAATGGAAATAATTATGAACACAGTTCAAGACATTACACCCCATCATTTTGAAAATTTGAATATAACCCAAATATTTGTGTCTAAGGGATTTTTTTTGGTGTCTTTAACAGACAATAATCATAACATCCCTTGCATCTTTTTTCCATTCTTCGAAATTTTAAGATCAGAAAGAAGGATGGTGAGATTCTCTGATACTCATGAATATTTCCAGACTACTCAATTCCTACAATTCCTCAGTTACTTTTCTTCCCGTGAGTTTATAGTGAGAGATGAGAAGTTAGAAACCATGGTGGCATGGTAGAGAGATTTTTCAATCTGGATCAAAGTTTAAATCTTGTCCAATCACTTTGTAGATGAGTAGCCTTAGGTAAATCACTTAATCTCTGTATGCTTCAGTTTCAGTCACAAGGTTCTTGTGAGGATAAAATGAAATAATACATGTAAAACACTGTAAACAATAAATGCTATTAAATATTAGTATGAATTTGTCGAAATTATATATTCTGAGCTTTTCAGTGACTTCTCTGCTAAGCTCTTCAGAGTTCATTTGGACTATATACATATATATATATATATATATATATATATATATGTATATAGTAACCTGAATTCTCATTCCCCACAGTCTCCTCATTTCCAAAGATCTTTTCCATACTGTGTCAGAAACATCCTGTCCTGGTCACATATTATGCGTAACTATCTGGCCTCCATGATCTGTGTGTTTGAAACATTATTCTTGGTATCAATAGCCTAAATCTCTATGTGTTTCTCCCTCAATTTAATAGGGTCAGGGATTGCTTTTGTATTCTAACCTACTGAACCCATATCTCATTCTTTCCAATCCTTATTCCAAATTGTGTAGGCAAACCCTCAAGCAAATAGTACTGAGGATAGGTCCAACAGTACGTTATAATACTCTCCTAGTGAGGAATCTAGAGAGACCTGGATAAAAGAATTAATTTTGTCAGAGAGAGTACTCAATATCTAGTATGATTGAAAATAGAACAGAAATCAGTGAAAACAGAGGTTCTGGCCAAAGCCTTGGGGCCTTATTAACCTTTATCTAGTTAGCTCATGGACTTGATTTCAAAAGAGAGAGCAACTTAACTGAAGAACATTATGTCATCCTTAAATGACACGACCGTTTTCCTTCAATATATATCACCTGATCCCATGCCCAGTGCATTGTGCCCAATTCTGAATATTATATTATTTTAAAAGAATATATTGAAACTATAAGGATTTCTAGAGAATAGGAGCTTTGCACTCCTAGTGACATAGATGCACCCCTTATATATACCTGGATAGGAATCCAGGCAATGAATATTGAAAATATTGAAAATGAATCCAAGGTAAAGTTTTTAATTTAGAGTCTATGAATTTATTTATTTTTATTTTTTGCATGATATTGTGATAACTATTTCAATATAGTTGGGTTTCCTTTCTATGTGTTTTATTGTATGATATTAAAATTTTGATTCTTATCAATATAAGGGATATACAGGTTTCACCAGGCCACTAAAAGAGCCCAAGACATATAACAAGATTAAAATCTTTATTCTAGAGGGAAACAGTATAGAATGGATATAGAGCTAAGGGACCATATTTGGTTAATTTGCAAGCACTCATTACAGTCACTGTGATGTATCAAAAGTTCAGTAGACTTAATTTCTGGCTAATCAATAATTTTATTATACATGGTGGAAGTAGTTAATAAAAAAGGGTCAGTGGACCCCTTAGTGGTCCACCAAAGATGCCTCATGACATCAAGTTTATATGCCCTTGGAAGAATTGGTGTTTCTGAGGGTGGAAATTCATTCTGTTTGCCTAACCAGTAATGAGAAAATGAATAATATAATGAGAGGTGGATTTATTCTAATGTAGGGCTAGAAGATGTGACTTTGACTATGTTATTTATAATTCCATATCTCTCCCTGTCTTGGATATTCTAGACAATTATCTATCCCAAACCCAACCCAAGTGGAATACAATGTACTTCCCCACTTCATTGGGATTTGAACAAGACTGAGGAGATAGTTAATCCAATATCATTACCAGCAATGTCCTTCAGATGCTGATTTCTCCTAATAGAGAATGAAGATACAAGAAGGGGGAAAAAACCCTGGACCTCTCCAATAATTGGTTATTTAATAATCTTTTTCTCAGTCACCTAGGTTTGCAACTTTGATGTGATTCTTGACTTTTCTGGACTATTCATTCTCCTAGATAGCAGGGTTCCTCATTCATTGATTTTTTTTAGTGTCATCATCATCATCATCATCATCATCATCATCATCATCATCATTATTATTGTCAGAGTTAATAACCAAGATAAAGTATCCTATCTCTTCAATTTCTAAGTTGTCTTCAAGTGCCATGCTTTGTGGAAATTCTCAGGTGACATTTAATCTATTTTATTAAGGTTTTTAATTAAAAATTGGTTCTCATAAGCTGTTTTAAACTGACTTCAATACATTCCTAACTGGGTGTAATATTTTATATCAACTTTGTTTACTATATTTCTGTAAATACCCCCTTTCTAATCTGATTAAATGGTTCTCATCTGAAAATATGATAGAGGGAGAAGCAAACCACCGAGGACTCAAGACAATGGAGTTCGAGGATTATCACTGATGATGCTGGTACACCTAGATCCCTGAAGAAGTAATGAAAAAAACTACCTAGCCCTGGGAACCTGAATCAATGAGAATCAAAGAAGGATCAGATTCCTCAGAGCTTCTACTGACTATATAATGACAAAATATAAGATAGTTTTTATTTTTAAAAGCTTTATATTTTATTGGGGAGCACCATTTACACAGATAATTATCATAAACATGTATGCAAAGTAAATACAAATTATGTTGGAAGGAGGCATGAAACTAGCAACTGAAGCCTCATGTCTTTAAACAAAATTATTTCCGCTTTTGATGAAATAAAGACAGAACTTGTGCGAATTTGATTTTCTTTTCCTTTTTCTTGCTGTTGCCAGAGGATATGTACATTGTCAGTGGTTGAAAAACCAGAACAAAATCTCTTCTGCTTTTAACTGGTAGAGTCCTTTACAACCTTCTCCGCATGGCGAGTTATAATTCATATGAAGGGTTTGAAGATGAACAAAGGGAGACAAATGGGGTGATGGTTGCCAAGGTTTATAGAATCATCTTTGTTTTCAGAAGAAGACTATTTCACATACTTAGACAAACTGGGGTCGTGTATGTGGAGGTCCTGAAAGAGGTCCTGAAAGATAATGCTGGAGTGCTCTTTATACAATGTATCTCCATCTACCCTGAGAGGTTCTGAATGAATTCTGTCATTTTCTTGGCTTTTTTCCCTGACTTTGCATCTGTAAAATTGTTGCCGACACTTCATGCTACATAATGTATGATAGATGATTTTTTTCTTCAGTTAGTGTGGGGTGCTTCAGATCTTCTGGGGATGTAAGAAATATAGATTAATGCAGTATTTTTCACAGATACCATTCATTCACTGGCAGCTCTTGTCTTAAAACTCTCAAGGTTCTACACTTTAGTCGAAAATTCCCTACCTTTTTCCATACTGTGTTTCTTCTCAACTTCCCGAATTCCTCACAGTCATTACATAGATAGATGTCAAATTATTGCCCAGCCTTTTGTACATTTCCCTTTGCAATCTTTCCTTTTTCTCTTTGCTATTTAAGCTAGAACTTAACTGACAAGGAATTTTCTCTACCAATATAAATAAATATTTGTTCTTTAATGTACAATCTTAGAGATTTGGTTGGATCATTCAGAGGTTAAAAGATTTGCCCAGACTCAGAAACATCTTGTGGCAGGAAAAAAAAAGGACTTGAATGCAGGTCTTCTTGCTCACCTTCTGCAAGAAGTCTTTCCTAGTTCCTTTTTATACTAATATCTTCTCTGAGATTGCCTGCTCTGAATATAGTTTATAAGTCTATAGCCCTGCTATCTCTACAATACTCTTCATTCAGATTAGAGTTGGAAAGTATTTTAGAGATCATCATTTCCAATTTTCTCTTTTTTTCCACTGAAGAAAATCAGTCCCAGAGCGATTCACTGATTTGCCCATAGTCTCCCAGGTAGCAAGTGTCAGGACTGTGTTTCTAGCATCCTTCCCATATGTACACCATACTCTCTCTCTCTCTCTCTCTCTCTCTTTGAAGACATCTCTCATGTATTTACCTTTCTGGAAGTGAGAAAATATTTCTGCTTGATATGTACAGATTGAGGGGAATTTATTTTTTTCTTTTTCTAAACATAAGTATCTTATTTGTTTTCCAATTATATACAATAGTAGTTTCTATCAGTAATTTTTTGCAAGATTTTGAATTTTACAACTTCCTCCTTCCCTCCTTTCCCTCCCTGGCCCCAGTAGGCAATTTGATAGTCTTTACATTTGTTTCCATGGATCAAAATTGAATATGTCGAGAAAAAATATTCTTAAGAAAGAATTAGAGATAGCAAAAATATGTAAAATATAAGATTATGCTTTTTAGAAATTGAAGATAATAATCTTTGGTTTTTCATTTAAACTCCACAGTTCTTTCTCTGGATAAAGATGGTATTCTCCATCACAGATCCCCTAAAATTGTCCCTGATTATGGCACTGATGGAATGAGCAAGTCTATCATGGTTGATCATCACCCTATGTTGTTGCTGGTGTGTACAGTGTTCTTTTGTTACTGCTCATCTCACTCAGCATTGATTCATGCGAGTCTTTCCAGGCTTCTCTGAAATCCCATCCCTCCTGATTTTTTATAGAACGATAATGTTCCTTAACATACGGATACTACAATTTGTTCAGCCACTTCCCAATTGATGGCCATCCTCTCGATTTCCAGTTCTTTGCCACCAAAAATAGGGATGCTAAGAATATTTTTTGTACAAGTGATGTTTTTTACCCCTTTTCACGATCTCCTCAGGATATCAACCCAGTAGTGGTATTGCTGGATAAAAGGGTATGCGCATTTTCATTGCCCTTTGGGCATAATTCCAAACTGCTCTCCAGAAAGGCTAGATGAGTTCATGGCTCCACCAACAGTGCATCAGTGTCCCAGATTTCCCACATCCCTTCCAACATTAATCATTGTCCTTTCTGGCCATAGTGGCCAATCTGAGAGGTGTGAAGTGGTACTTCAGAGATGCTTTAAAATGCATTTCTCTAATCAATAATGATTTAGAGCAATTTTTCATGAGACTATATGGCCTTGATTTCCTCAGAGGTAAGGGGAACTTGGTAATAATACTTTCAAATTCCTTTTCTTCTTTTGTTGAAGATTCTTCAAATCTCTGCATAGAATTTTCTTCTTTGAAGGTTAATTCATGCTTTTCTTACTCAATATTCTTTTCCATTGTTTAGGACTACGGATGCCTTAAAATGTCAATTGCCCAAGTCATTGTTATAAATTATTTTATTTTCCTCTATTGTCATGAGTAAGGGAAAATAAATATGGGGAAATTAAATTTAAATCTAAATATGAATAATCTACGACAATGGCTTGAGCAGTTCATATTCTATACAAGTCTAAATGCAAAACTGAGAAAACAGTTCCTCTGAGAAAAGTCTATAAGTATCATGCCTAGATGGGTGGAATTGGTTTTATTTTATTTCATTTTTTGGTGCAGTGATGCTGTGTCTGTCATTAAACGTTGTGATTTCTTCTTGCCTTGGATTACAGTGTTAAAATTACAGATGTAAGATGTTAAAAGTGATTTAAGTATATGTGCCTGCTGAGAGTAATAGCCAATCCCAAGAGAAAGCAAACAAGGAAATGGAAATCTTATAACAAAGTCTCAAAAGGGCATTGTAAAGAAAGTTGATATACACCATTGTTCAGGTCAATTTGAAGTCTATTATTGGGCAGAAATCCATTAAGCCTGAGATCAGCAACAGCAGATTCAGAAGAGACAACTGCAATTATTTCATATTTATTAAGGACTTACTATATATATAAATATATATGCATCTCTAGGCATATATACATATATGCATTTGCATTTATACACATACAGAGTCACACAGAGTAAAATCAAAATCAATGCAAGGGAGTTTAGGAAAGGATATAAATAACATTAGGTCAAGAAAATCTTCATAAAGAGTGTGATGCTTGAGCTGAGTTTTGAAATAAAGTTCAGAAAAGAAGAAATGAAATTAAATATATGGAAATTGGAGATGGAATATCATCACCAAGAAGGTCAGTCTGACTATAGTCTGGAAACTATCAAATTCAGGAAAAGTAGTAATATTTAATGATCCTGGAGAAATAAGTTGTCAAGAACTTTAAAAGTTAGAGAGAGTTTTCTATTTTATTCTAGAGGCATTTATAAGGTTATTGCATTAGATCAGGTAAAAGGTGTTGGAGACCTGAGTGAATTAGGGTAGGGATTCTGTAAGTAGGGAGAAGAAAAACTATATGAGAGGTATTGTCACTCATTGAGCTAGCACTCTATCCACTGCAGCAGGTGACTGTCCTTGAGGGGATTTAACATTTCCTAAATTCTGGGATTTATTCCTGTAGCTAATATGTAGTGGAGAGAATAACAGTCCTGGGGTTAGGAGGATTTGAGTTCAAATCTGGCCTTAGAAATTTGATACTTATTATTTGTGTAATGTTGGACAAGTCACTTAACCCTGATTACCTCACAACCAGGGCCATCTCCAGTCAGACTGATTCATATCTAACCCTTGCACCCAGATGGCTCTGGAGGACAAAGTGAGGCTGGTGACTTAGCACAGCCCCTCCTCACTCAAATCCAATTCATGCTCATGTCAGGGTACCACCTCCCTGATTTCACGGTCTTCTTTGAAAATGAAGGACAAAGGGAAGCTAGGTGGTGCAATGGATAGAGCATATGATCTGGAGTCAGGAGGACCTGAGTTAAAATTCAGCCTCAGACACTTAATTGCCTAACTGTGTGATCTTGGGCAAGTCCCTTAAAAACCCTCATTGCTTTAAATAAATAAATAAAAGTTAAAAGTTAAAAAAAAAAGAAAACGAAGGACAAATAACATCAAAAAACCTCAAATCATTAACAACAACAACACACACACACACACACACACACAGACAGACAGATCCGGCTCTGTGTGTGTGTGTGTTGTTGTTGTTGTTGTTGTTGTGGCTGCGCCAGAACGTTGCTTCATTATTAGATTGACTTTTTAGCTTTGTGATTGTTATTGTCTTGCATTGACTTCCCCGCCACCTGCTCTGACCTCTGCTAATTGCCAGGCTTTCTCAGTTTTGCCACCCATATGGTAGCTAACACCTTCTACTGTTCATGGCTCCTGCTCATGTATCATCCATAAGCAGGGCAAAAAAGTCATATTAATGCATTTCTTAACTGGAATCCCATTTATAATTTGATTGCTTTAATACCTTCTCTCTTCCCACGGAACTGTCATTTTGTAAACAAAACCAAACAAGAATTGACTGAGTTTGGACTCCAACTAGGGAATGTAAGGAATGTGCAGTTTATACTTGTTGGTGAAATTCAAACACCTGAACACTTATTGACAAACAGTAATGACTATAATTAACTATGAAGACTTTTATTTAAACAGATGTTTTTGGTTGTAAACATGACCCTAACTAATGAATACACTAATGCTTGCAACCAGAATCATAAGATCATAGGATTTCAGAATTGGAAAGGAGCCCATTGGTCACTGAAAATGACTGCTTCAGGAAGTGAGGCAGAAGGCATTTATTACATGTGAGCTAGCCACAGGGCTATTCACTAAAGGTAGGAAGAAAGGGGGCGGGGGGAAGAAATCAAATTTCAAAGAAATCAAATTCTACTATGCAAATAATTAGGTACAAACAAGATATTTATAGGGCAGGTGTAAGTCAATCTCAGAGGATAAACACAAAGGGACAGAGAAAGTCTTCTACCAGTTGGTGAGATTTAAGGCAACATTCTTGCTCTTGACAACATCCCCTGCAAGTGGTTATCGAGTTTTTACTGCAAAATTTCTGATGAGGGTGAACCCATCTTTTCTCTAGGCAACTCAGTTCACTTTCCACCAGCTGCAACTTTTAGAAAGTTTTTCTCACATTGATTCTCAATTAATATATTCATTTCACTTGGCCCACTAGAGACAAGCATGGTAAATCTGTTATCATTTCCTAATTACATCTTGGGTTGGAAGACATTGATCATGACCCCTTGAGTCTTTTCAAGTTTAAGTATTCTTAGTTTCTTCCAATAATCTGACACTCAATTGCCATGAATTTGAGTTATTTCACCATTCTGATTGTACTCTTAGTACATGTTCTCCAGTTTTCAATGTTATTCCTAAAACAAGTATCTAGAACTGAATTCACCACTCCAAATGTTGTCTGATCGGACAGGAAATAGGTACACTCTTCTTACTCCCTTATCCCAGACACTCTGACTTTCTCTCTCTCTCTCTCTCTCTCTCTCTCTCTCTCTCTCTCTCTGTCTCTGTCTCTGTGTCTCTGCCTGTCTGTATTTCTCTCTCTCTGTTTCTCTTTCTTGTTTCTTTGTCTTTGTCTCTGTCTCTGTCTCTGTCTCTCTCTCCCTTTCATTTGCTTTGTAGGCAATTGGAGTTAAGTGACTAGCTCAGAATCACAGAACTAGTGTCAAGTGTTTAAGTATGGATTTGAATTCAGGTCCTTCTGACTCCAGAACACCACCTAGCTACACCACTATGCCTCTCTTAAAACAGTCCAGGATCTGATCAGTTTTCTTGGATACTATAAAGCACTACTGTCCAAGATTTGAACTTGTAGACAATCAACAATCATTCAATCTGTCAAAAAAAATGTTTAGCAAGAAGCTGAATGTCCAACATGATGTCAGGTGCTAAGGATTAAAAGACAGAACCAGATATCATTATTGATCTCATTGAACTTATACTCAATTTGAGGAGATAACATGTACAGATATAAGTATCTGTGTCTGTCTATCTGTCTATCAATTTATCTATTTATCTAGCTCTCTCTCTCTCTCAATCTACCTATAGATATAGTTCTATCTATACATACACACATACAGACATGTATGTGTGCATACATTCCATAGACATATACACATGGGTGTGCATGCGTACATGCATTAGTGCAAAACATACATAAAGAACACATATACATATTCACATACATTTGTACATAATCACACATTTATTATGCATATATATGCACATGTGAATTGTATGTGTCTGTGTGTGTATCCCTTGAGCATATATAACCCAAATGAAGGGTTTTGTATTTGATCCTGGAGGGGATAGTGAGCTGCTGGAGTGTGTTGAATAGAAGAGTGACAAGGTGAGACCACTATTTTAGGATGATTAATTTAAGAGTTGAGTGGGGGACTAACTGCACTGGGGAGGCCAGGAAAGCAATCAAAGGCAATTGCCATTGTCCTGGCCTGAGGTCATAAAAACCTCTTCCAGGGTGATGGAAGGATCTGAGAGATCCATATAGAAGACATTATGAAGATGAAGTCTACAGGTCTTTTTAACAAATCATATATGGGGGGAGAATAGGAGGGAATATCTTTATTAAAACTTTACAAACATTTTATTTAATCCTCACAATAACCCCTTGAACTAGGTTCTATCCATATCTCCATTTTACAGATCAAAGCAATATCATTCTTAATGCATACTTTTAGAATTGTAAAAAGAACAATAGGAGATGCAGAAAATATTCTAAAAATACTTGTATAACTTTAATGTAGCAAAAATACCATCACTCTAAGGTAACTGTAGAAAAATGAACAATTTTTAATTAAAAAGGGGAATAAAATTGATATTCTAAAAATATATCATAAGCAGTATAAAGAGTTACAGAAATAACAAAAAGCAAATATCCCTCGATTTAAAAGTAAAAGTTGATGATAGTTATACACAGTTGGATTTGTCCAGTATACCTGAAAGTGTTTCTACCAACATACTGTTGATTCTACCATTGTAACATCTGTCATATACATTTGCTTCTTTCCTCTGGGACTGCCACCACCTTCAGGTGGTTCTTGCCGTCATCACTTCAGCACTGCACTATTTCAATAACTGCCTTGTTCTGCTAACCTCAAGTCTCTCCTCACCCCGCTTTTTGCTTCACTGTCAAATTAATTTCTCTAATGTGTAGGGCTAAGCATGTCACCACCCAGTCACTAAAAATGCAGTGACTCCCTATCACTTCCAGGAACATTCAAAAACTCTTAATAATTTGTCCCCACTTACCTTTCCAGGTTACTACTTTCTTTCTCTTTTCCATATACTTTACGATCTAATTATATTGGCTTTCCTCACATAAGACTCTCCCATCTTTTTACTCTATATATTTTCATTTACTATCGCTCATACCTGGAATTTTTCTGCTACTTATCTCCATCTTCTGGACTCCCTAGCTTCTTTCAAGCCTCAGCTAAAATCCAACCTTCTACAAAAAAACTTTTTATGATCCATCTTAATTCTGGTGCCTAGTGTTTTTCTCTGAGATGATGTACAATTTACAAAATCTATCATTTTTCTACCTATCCATTCATCCATTATCTATCTATCTATCTATCTATCTATCTATCTATCTATCTATCTATCTATCTTTGTTCATAGTTCTTTGCATTTTGACTCCTCCATTAGGTTGTGAGCTCCTTCAGAACAGGGACTTGCTTTTGTGCTTGTTTGTTGTTTGTTTATTTTGTTTTCCTTTCTTGATATCCCCAGCACTTGTTACAATACCTGATATAAAATAAGCTCTGAATAAATACTGACTGACCTACCTACACATGGAGCCTGTGAAGCAATTAAGATCCATTTGAATTTAACCAATGAATTCTTGACATAGACAAGTCCAAAATGACTTGTCTTGAACCATTTTATAAACTGTTTCTTCTTATTTAATCAGTTTTTTTTAATATTGAGTCAGCATCAGGTCATTGCCACCAGAAATTCTGCAGAGGTTATTATTTTTTAAAAAAATATTTAATTAAGGCAATGGGATTAAGTGACTTGCCCATGGTCAAACAGCTAAGTAATTCTAGTGTCTGAGGCTGGATTTGAATTCAGGTCCTCCTGAGACCAGGGATGGTGCTCTATCCACCATGCCACCCAACTGCCCCCAGAGATGCAACATATCATTGCAAACTGCAAAATCTCAGCATCTAGTGGATGCTAATAATGTTGATGGAGAATGGTTCATAACATGTGGTTACTTAACTTAATTTCTTTTTAAAACTTTTCTTCATCCTTTATTTTTAATTGTATTATTTTTAATTTCTAATTTATGTTTTTTATTTATTTACTCATTGCTAAAATAGTCTTGTTGTAAGAGTAGACATAATCCTCCCCCCCCACAAAATAAAAAAAAATATCATGAGAAACAAAGTGAAAGAAATAAAGAAAAATGTGCTTTAGTCTGTGTTTAGAAACCATTAACTCTGTCTCTGGGGTGGATGGGATTCTTTATTATAAGTCCATCAGAGAAGTTACTTCCATATTTTTCCACAGTTGCTGTTTTTGATTGTAATTCCCTCCATCCATTCCTCCCCACTACCATTTTTTATATTATCTTTCTCTCCTTTCACTTCATTCTTCTTCAAAAGTATGCTATGGGGCAGCAATAGACAGAGCACCAGTCCTGGGGCCAGGAGACCCAAAGCCCATGTACCCCCCACCCAGAGGCCCAGCAACCTCCCAGCCATGGGGTCCCAGACATACCACCCAATTCCACCACCTTGCTAAAAGTAAAAAGTAAAAAAAGAAAATGTATTATATCTCACTGTCCTCTCTCATGATTTACCCTCTCCTCTATCACCTACAACCCCCACCTTTTCCCATCCCCTTTCACTCCTTTTTCTTCTAGATTTCTATACCCTATTAGGTATATATTTTGTATCCTCTCTGAGCCATTTCCAATGAGAATGGAGGCTCCCTCATTCCCCGTCACCTTCCCCTCCTTCCACTCCATTGTAAAAGCTATTTCTTGACACTTTTACATAAAATATATTAGTCTATTCTACCTCTCCTTTCTCTTACTCCTAGTACATTTCCTTTTGACCCATTGACTCCATTTTACAATATATTATACATTCAAATTCAGCTTCTTCCTGTGCCTTGTCTATATATGGTCCTTCTAACTGTTCTATTAAATGAGAAGATTCATATGAATATTATCAATATTTTCCCATACAGGAATGCACACAGTTCATTATCATCATTAAATCTCTCATAATTTACCCTTCTCACCTACCTGCTCTATGCTTCACCTGAGTCCTTTACCTGAAGAACAAACTTTCTGTTTGGCTCTAGTCATTTCAACAGAAACATTTGAAATTCCCCTCTTTCATTTAAAGTCCATTTTTTCCCTTGGAAGAGGATTCTCAGTTTTGCTGGGTAGTTGATTCTTGGTTGCATTCCAAGCTCTTTTGCCTTCTGGAACATTACATTCCAAGTCCTATGAGCCCTTAATGTGGATACTTCTAAATCCTATGTAATCATGACTGTAGTTCCACATATTTGAATTGTTTCATTTTGACTGCTTGTAATATTTTCTCTTTGACTTGGGAATTCTGGAACTTGGCTCTAATATTACTGGGCATTATTTTCTTGGATCTCTTTCTGGAGGAGTTTGGTGGATTCTCTGAATTTCTATTCTTCCCTCTGTTTCTAGAATATCTTGGCAATGTTCCTATAGAAATCCTTTAAAAATGAGGTCAAGGCTCTTTTCCTGATCATGATTTTCAGGTAGCCCAATAATTTTTAAATTATCTTTTCTGAATCTGTTTTCCAGATCAGTTTTTTTTTTCCGGTGAGCTATTTCATGTTTTCTTCTAGTATTTAATTCTTTTGGTATTGAATTATTGTGTCTTGATTCCTCACAAAGTCATCAGCTTCCTTTAGTTCCACTCTACTTTTTTTTTAAATTAATTTTTATTAAAGATATTATTTGAGTTTTACAATTTCCCCCCATCTTGCTTCCCTCCCCCACCCACAGAAAGCACTCTTTCAGTATTTACTTTGTTTCCATGTTGTACCTTGATCCAAATTGGGTGTGATGAGAGAGAAATCATATCCTTAAAGAAGAGAAGAGAAGTCTAAGAGGTGACAAGATCAGACAATAAGATATCTGTTTTTTTCTTTATTAAAGGGAATAGTCCTTGAACTTTGTTCAAACTCTACAGCTCCTTATTTGGATACAGATGGCACTCTCCTTTGCAGACAGCCCCCAATTTTTCCTGATTGTTGCACTGATGGAATGAGCGAGTCCTTCACGGTTGAACATCACCCCTATGGTGCTGTTAGGGTGTACAGTGTTTTTCTGGTTCTGCTCATCTCACTCAGCATAGGTTCATGCAAATCGCTCCAGGTTTCCCTGAAATCCCATCCCTCCTGGTTTCTAATAGAACAATAGTGTTCCATGACATACATATACCACAGTTTGCTAAGCCATTCCCCAATTGAAGGACATTTACTTGATTTCCAATTCTTTGCCACCACAAACAGGGATGCTATAAATATTTTTTTACAAGTAATGTTTTTACCCTTTTTCATCATCTCTTCAGGGTATAGACTCAGTAGAGTTCCACTCTACTTTTGAAGGAGTTGTTTTCTTCAGTGAGCTTGCTTATCTCCTTTTCCATCTGGCCATTTCTGCTTTTTAAGGTATTTTTCTCCTCATTAACTATTTGGATTGCTTTTTCCATTTGACTTAAACTAGGTTTTAACATGTTATTTTCAGTATTTTTTGGATCTCCTAGTCTAAGCTGCTGACATGGTTTTCATGTTTTTCCTGCATCTCTCTCTCATTTCTTTTCCCATTTTTTCAAAAAAGATTTTCAAAATCTTTTTTTTTTGAGTTCTGTCATAGCCTGAGTCCAACTTCTATTTTTATTGGAGGTTTTGGATGCAGGAGTTTGGACTTTCTGATCTTCTGAGTGTATCTTTTGATGCTCCATGGGACTAATGTAATTATCTATGGTCAGTTTCCTTTTATTCCGTTTACTCATTTCTCCAGCCTGTGCCTGGTTTTGGAGTGTGTCCTGAGCTTCTGAGTAATGTTGGGACATCCCTATAAGGAACTCAGTTCCTTCAAGGTCTTATGAAAGGCTCTGATTGCTCTCCTGCTCTGTGGATGAACACAAGCACACCCCTCTGCCCTAGAGCTGTGAGGAGGGACCCTGTTCTATGGGGCCCCAGATTTTGACCAGGATTTGAATATTAACAAAGCACCAGATTCCTGTCCCAGGGACAGAGGAGAGACCTCGACAGTCTCCCCCTACCCTCTTACCTTCCAAAGGCTGAAGGTTCTGGAAGCATCTGCCTGGTCAATCCCTGTTGGTTGGCTCTATGGGCCTGCTTCCATTTGTTTCCTGGGGTCTGGTCTGCTCTAAGGGCCACATTGGCCTGGGCTTTGCCATTGCTCTGGCAGAGGTCTTTCCACTGATCTTCCAAGTTGTGCATGGTGCTTGCTGGGTTAGCAGGTCTCGAAAATGTTTCTGCTGCTGGGAACTGATGCTCCCAGGGACCCATGTAGCCCAAAGTATGTTTCTGGACAGGTGGAGCTCGTTCGTTCCAGTATGGCAATCATGGCTGCACTGCTGGCCCCTCCAGCCCGGTGAAACAGAGCCTTCCCATGATTTTCCAGGTTACCTTGCTCAGGAGAATTGACTCACTGGATCTTTCTGTGGTTCTGACTCTCAAAAATTTAGTTAGAGTCATAGTTTTAAGTTTTTTCAATTATTTTGGAGAGAGCTCCTAAGAAAGCCTGTTTTCATGCTACATCTTGGCTCTGCCCCGTATTTAACTTAATTTGAATCATATCTCTACACATTTTTAAGAAGCATTAAGAATTCACTCAGAGAAACACAGCTAGATAGTTGTCTGAAAAAAGATTTTGCAGAGGACTTCAGTTAAAATGAACCATTCTGTTGTATGATTGGAAAAGCTAAAAAAATTTAGTGTGGTTTCAGGTTACACTAATTGGAATAATGTTCAGAACTAGGGAAATTCGCTTATTAAAACAAAACAAAACAAAACAAAGCAAAACAAAACATCAGGCAAGATGGGAGAGTAAAAACAGGGACTTGTACTAGCTGTCCCTCAACTCCCTCCAAAGACCTTTAAATAATAACTAAAAAAATGCTAGTTGTGCAGAACTTTCAAAAAGAAAAAGTAAAATAATTTTCTAGCCCAATACAATGAAGAAGGTTAGCAGGAAATGTCTGTTGCACCTTGGTGAGAGAAGAGCACAGTGCAGTGTAGACCATGTCAATGCAGGTTTGTCCCCAGCAATCCAGGAACAGGCGGTGGGACAGCAGTGGCAGTTTCCAGACCTCTCAGCCAATGGACACCAAAGACAACTTTGGCAATAGACAGGAAAGGTCTGTTTCCCCAGGGTGACAGAGAAGCTCAGTACAGGGAAGGTCCCAGCTGTGCAGCTTCAGCCCCAGCAAACCGGTGGCAAGCCTTGGGAATCATGCAACAGCATCAGAAGCTTCTGGAGCTTTTAGTTCAGTAAGGGGATGGGATGAAGTTTCTTTGCTAGCACTGAACAGGACTTTGCTGCTTTGACTAAACTTGAATCTCAGTCATAGTCCCAAGGAAAGGAAGCACATTAGTAGATTAGAGCTTGCTCCCCCTTGGGAGCCTCCTCACAGCTCCAGGTAAGAAAAAATATGTTTGGGGCCATTCACAGACCAGAACATAGACCAGAGTTTAGTAAACACCTGTCCTTAGATTATACCTGGACGAACTGAAAACTTGCAGCCCCCTAGAAAAACCTCTGAAAACAGCTGCACAAAGTCCCAGAAGCTTTGGACAAGGCATCCTCCACCCTGGAAGCAGAGTATTACTTTAACAAAGAGTTAAAATTAACTCATAGACTAGGAAAATGAGCAAGCAGGAAAACAGATAAAAAAACAAACCAAAAATCTCTGAACATAGAAAGTTACTAGGGTGATAAGGATGATCAAAACACACACACTCAGAAGAAGAAAACAAAGTCAAAGGTCCTATATCAAAAGCCTCCCAGAAAAATATGAATTGACCTCAGGCCATGAAAGAGCTCAGTAAAGAATTTAAAAATCAAGTAAGGGAGGTAAATAAAAAATTAGGAAGAGAAATGAGTAAGCAGTTTGGTAAAGGAGACATGCACATACATATCCTCTGAAGATAATAAAAAAACAGATTACACAAATGATAAAAGAGGTACAAAAAAACCAATGAGGAGAAAAATGTCTTAAAAAACATAATTGGCTAAATGGGAAAAGGGGCTCAAAAATTCACTGAAAAAAATTCCTTAAAACGTAGAATTGGTCAAATGGAAAAGGAGAGACAAAGCTCACTGAATAAAATACTTTCTTAAAAATTAAAATTGAAGAAATGGAAACTAATGACTATGAAAAATCAAGAAAGAATAAAACAAAACCAAAGAATAAAAAAAGTAGAAGACAATGTGAGGTATCTCATCAGAAAAAAAAAAAAAAAACAACTGAGCTGGAAAATAGATCCAGGATAAATAATTTTAAAATTATTGGACTACCTTTAAACTATAATCAAAAAAGAACCTAGACATCATCTTTCAAGAAATTATCAAGGAAAACTGCCCTATTATTCCAGAGCAGAGAGTAAAATAGAAATTGAAAGAATTCCCTGTAATGTCAAAAATGAAATAAACTTATTCTACTTAGCCCAAGAGGACAAATAAAACTAGGAGCTTTAGATCAAAGTTTCAAAGAAGAATATTTAGGTTTGATTTCTGGACAACTCTCCCTAATATTCCAGAAAATAAAATGGTTACTCTAAGAGAAAGCATATCATTGAAAAGTTGGTAGCAACAAGCATGATAGTTGGTACATATGAGAACCTTACATAACGTATATGGTAGAAAATAAATAGAATTTATGTGACTGAATAGTTTTTCAAATGCTAACAAAGATTTACTCTTTTAAAAATTAAAAATACATGTAGAATCATGGATTTAAATTTGTAAGGGTCCTTAGAGGTCACCTAGTTAATTTATTTTCCCCCTTATAAAAAGAAAAATAATGCTATTGACCACAAGACCTAGCAATAGATTTAGAATACAGTAGCAGTTTTGCTTCAAACCTTTATGAGGTTCCGAGAACAAAGATGGATAACAATTTTAACTGATTTGCACTGGAAGAAGTGGTAAAGGCATAATTATGTACAGTTCTTCTAATCAATTCCTTTTCTGTCTTTTAAAAATTCAATCTCTCGCTGGAAGTGCAGTACGTGAAAGGAGAACTTCTCTGTTGGACAGAGGATAAATCTGATGGAGCAGCTGCTTTCTTCTTTGTCTCATATCTGCACTGAGGATCAGCAAGTAGATCAGTACAGTTTGGCCATAGAGTAAGAAAACAGCAATAATATGTAGGGAGAGCAGAAAGGTAGTAAAGGTAATATAAAGTTAATGGAATCTATTGAATTGGGGGTGGGTGGATATGTATTTTAGGAAAATCACTTTGACAATACAGTGGAGGAAGGATTTATAGTGGCATATGTGCGGGGGTTATTTTTTGGGGGGGGATATGAGGCTGGGAGGCCAGTATTGGAATAATTGGAATAAATACTGGAGAGGAGATGAGTGTTTGAATTAAAAACATGGGAAAAGATCTTTGGTTGATCTGTTGTTGAGAAAGCTTTGAAGTGTATTAACTTCGGCACCTTCAATTTTCCTAGTATAGGTGGGGTATTACTGGGAGAGAGGGGGAGAGAAGAGGAGAAATTTTGGAATAACCATTGAATAGTATATGAAAGTCATCAGAAAAGAATAAACTTTGGCATGTTGGATTATGAAAATTAGATGAGTTAGCATAAGTAAAGTGCTTAGTTGAATTTGAAGTACTATGAATACAGATGATGGATAATGGGTGATGATGATGATGATGATGATGATGATGATAAGAGTGAAACTGAGATTGGATAACATAGAACTTGTGATCTTATCAGAATACATGTATGATTTAAGGAAGAGAATTAGTGTATGTTTAGTGCTAACAGTCCAATGTCACAGAAGTTTACCAGACTAGTCTTCCTTGGTTTTAATCTGAGCTTTTTTTGGAAAAGGTATTAATTGTGCTACTCCTCAGAATACTTTAATGTGACCCATAAACTCTGAAAAGAACATGATCTAACAAGCCACAGAAGAAAAAAAAACAAGGTTATGAAATGTATATGCTTATTTTTTCTAGATAACAAAATTATACCTAGATACCTCAGTTGCCCACTGAGTTTGTTTAATGCCAATGGAAGATGATCTGGGACAAAAATTAAATAGGAGTAGAACTCACTGCATAGGAAACTCATGTAGCTGGAAAATTATGAGGTGCATTTTGTAACCTTCTACTTTTCTTTGAAACAAAACCTATATTCCAGTTTTTCTTTTTTTTTTTTAAATTGACTATCTTTACACAATTGCCAAATATGTCACTGTCCTTTTTTTTAGGTTTTTACAAGGCAAATGGGGTTAAGTGGCTTGCCCAAGACCACACAGCTAGGTAATTATTAAATGTCTGAGACTGGACTTGAACCCAGGTACTCCTGACTCCAGGGCCGGTGCTTTATCTACTACACCACCTAGCCACCCCACTGTCCTGTTTTAATACACACATACTCACATTCCTTCCTTTCTCATCTAATTATACTCTTCTGAACTTTTCCATCATACCCCAGAAATATTTTCATCCTGTAAGATCATTTCAGTCCCAGAACTCCCTCCTGGTCAGGATCCTCTGCCTCTGGGGTCCTTCTTTTCTCTGACTGGAAGGTGGAGAGTTTTACTTAGAACAGAGGTGGAGAATGCCCAGCGTGCATTTGATATAAGAATCTCGAAATTATTTGGCCTGATGTTGCCATGGTAACTTCAGGCAGGACTTAAAATTCAATAAATCTAGGAGCTTATTGGGTGAAAATTGATTGAGCGATTGACCAAATATTGTAGATGAATGATATTATAAATTTCCAAATGGCCTTGACAGAAAAAAAGGCTTCCCATACTTGATGGAAAACCTCCATTTAAAGAGTGTGTCAAGCCCAGTCATTTCTTCATATCCCATTTGGATCCCTTTCTCTGAACTTTTCTGTCAAGTTCCTCCCATGCTTCTCAGCTTCCTTTACTGTGTTGTAAGTTTCTTGAAGTCAAGGATTGTCTTTCACTTTCCTTTATATCCCCAATGTTTAACAAATTGTCTGCTTCACAGTAGATGCTTAAGAAATAATTATTGGTTTACTCATACACCCCTAATATTATTCCAACTCTAACTTTTACAATTTCTCTGGAAGAGGGCACATACCTAGCAGCCCTCTTCGGGATGTTTTGTTCCTTCTCTCTCTTTCTCTGACAAAATGGAACTAGGGGAGTTCTTCTTTGCTATTTCTAGATAAGGGTTTTTTAACTCTATGTCTGTGTGTGTGTGTGTGTGTGTGTGTGTGTGTGTGTGTGAGAGAGAGAGAGAGAGAGAGAGAGAGAGAGAGAGAGTCAAAGGACCTTTCTACTCTTTCTGCCAATCCCAGTTTATCTTTTTTCATTGTGACTAATCATTAAGTTGGAAATTGACTTCATATTCCATATCATTTAAAACAAAAGCAAAATTAATGATTATTAGGATCATTTGGATTACATCTGATGAATTTTAGGGTTAACTAGTTTCAAGTACTAGGGAATTATTATTTTTTTAAAAACTTGATACATGAATAAAGCATGTGCTCAGTTAATAAGAATAATTTATCTCATTCATATAATTTAAATTCTAGATGTCTAGTTCTAAACAATATTTTCTTATAAAATCTTTTATAGAACCAGTATAACACCTATGTAATTCTGGGGATTTATGGAGAGCATAAGGTATGTTCGAATCTATATTCAAACCTTCAAATCACTTTAATTACAGGTATGGATATACAGAAAAGTTAACTGATTGAAAGAATAATTAAATAAACTTCATTTATTACTTTCCCTGGTCTTTTTTTCTTTTTTTTAAATTTATTTTTATTAGAGATATTATTTGAGTTTTACAATTTTCCCCCAATCTTGCTTCCCTCCTCTCCCCCACAGAAAGCACTCTGTCAGTCTTTACTTTGTTTCCATGATGTACCTTGATTCAAATTGGGTGTGATGAGAGAGAAATCATATCATTAAAGAGACTAGAAGTCTAAGAGGTAACAAGATCAGACAATAAGCTTTCTGTTTTTTTCTAAATTAAAGGGAATAGTCCTTGCACTTTGTTCAAACTCCACAGCTCCTTATCTGGATACAGATGGTACATTCCTTTGCAGACAGCCCAAAATTGTTCCCAATTGTTGCACTGATGGAATGAGTAAGTCCTTCAAGGTTGAACATCACTCCCATGTTGCTGTTAGGGTGTGCTGTGTTTTTCTGGTTCTGCTCATCTCACTCAGCATCATGCAAATCCCTCCAGGTTTCCCTGAAATCCTGTCCCTCCTGGTTTCTAATAGAACAATAGTGTTCCATGACATACATATACCACAGTTTGCTAAGCCATTCCCCAACTCAATTTCCAATTTTTTGCCACCACAAACAGGGCTGCTATAAATATTTTTGTACAAGTAATGTTTTTACCATTTTCCCTCATCTCTTCAGGGTATAGACCCAGTAGTGGTATTGCTGGGTCAAAGGGTATGCACATTTATGTTGCCCTTTGGGCATAGCTCCAAATAGCTCTCCAGAAGGGTTGGATGAGTGCACAGCTCCACCAACAGTGTAATAGTGTCCCAGATTTCCCATATCCCTTCCAACAATGATCACTATCCTTCCTGGTCATACTGGCCAATCTGAGAGGTGTGAGGCGGTACCTCAGAGAAGCTTTAATTTGCATTTCCCTAATAATTAATGATTTAGAGCATTTTTTCATATGGCTATGGATTACTTTGATCTCCTCAAATGTAAATTGCCTTTGACCATTTGTCAATTGGGGAATGGCTTTTTGTTTTAAAAATATGACTCAGTTCTCTGTATATTTTAGAAATGAGTCCTTTGTCAGTATCTTTAGTTGTAAAGATTGTTTCCCAATTTACTACATTTCTTTTGATCTTGGTTACATTGGTTTTATCTGTGCAAAAGCTTTTTAATTTAATGTAATTGAAGTCATCTAATTGGTTTTTGGTGATGTTCTCCAACTCTTCCTTAGTCATAAACTGTTCCTCTTTCCATAGATCTGACAGATATACTAGTCCTTGATCTTCTAATTTGCTTATAGTATTGTTTCTTATGTCTATGTCCTGTACCCATTTGGAAACTTATCTTGGTAAACGGCGTGAGGTGTTGGTCTAATCTAAGTTTCTTCCATACTAACTTCCAATTATCCCAGCAATTTTTATCAAAGAGGGAGGTTTTATCCCAATGGCCAGACTCTTTGGGTTTATCAAACAGCAGATTAATATAATCATCTCCTGTACTTACAACTAGTCTATTCCACTGGTCCACCACTCTATTTTTTAGCCAATACCAAACAGTTTTGATGACTGATGCTTTATAATATAATTTTAGATCAGGTAGAGCTAAGCCATCTTCTTTTGCACTTTTTTTTCATTAAGCTCCTGGCAATTCTTGACTTTTTATTTCTCCATATGAATTTACTTATAATTTTTTCTAACTCGTTAAAGTAATTTTTTTTGGAATTTTGATTGTTAGGGCACTAAACAGATAGTTTAATTTTGGTAGAATTGTCATTTTTATTATATTAGCTCTCCTTATCCATGAGCAGTTGATATTTGCCCAGTTATTTAAATCTAATTTAATTTGTGTGAGAAGTGTTTTATAATTGTTTTCAAAAAGATTCTGAGTCTGTCTTGGCAAATAGACTCCCAAATATTTTATATTGTCTGAGTTTACTTTGAATGGGATTTCTCTTTCTAGCTCTTCCTGCTGTTTCTTGGTAGACATATATAGAAAAGTTGAGGATTTATGAGGGTTTATTTTATAACCTTCAACTTTGCTAAAATTGCTAATTGTTTTCAGTAGTTTTTCAGATGATTTCTTGGGATTCTCTAGGTAGACCATCATGTCATCTGCAAAGAGTGAGAGTTTTGTCTCTTCCTTCCCACTTCTAATTCCTTTAATTTCTTTTTCTTCTCTAATTGCTGATGCTAACATTTCTAATAAAATATTGAATAGTACTGGTGATAATGGGCACACTTGTTTCACCCCTGATCTTATTGGGAATGCCTCTAGCCTCTCCCCATTGAATATAATGCTTGTTGATGGTTTCAGATAGATACTGCTGATTATTTTAAGGAACAGTCCCTTTATTCCTACACTTTCTAGTGTTTTTAATAGGAATGGATGCTGTATTTTGTCAAAAGCTCTTTCAGCATCTATTGATATGATCATATGGTTTCTGATGGGTTTGCTGTTGATAAAATTGAGTATACTAACAGTTTTCCTAATATTGAACCAACCCTGCATTCCTGGAATAAATCCTACTTGATCACAATGTATTATCCTAGTGATGACTGGTTGTAATTATTTTGCTAAGATTTTATTTAGGATTTTTGCATCTATATTCATCAGAGAAATAGGTCTATAATTTTCTTTCTCTGTTTTAACTCTTCCTGGTTTAGGTAACAGTACCATATTGGTTACATAGAAAGAGTTAGAGTTCCATCTTTCCCTATTTTTCCAAAAGAGTTTATATAGGATTGGAACCAATTGTTCCTTAAATGTTTGGTAGAATTCACTTGTGAATCCATCAGGCCCTGCAGATTGTTTTTTAGGGAGTTCAGTAAGGGCTTGTTGAATTTCTTTTTCTGAGATAGGGTTGTTTAGGTATTTAACCTCTTCTTCATTTTACCTGGGCAACTTATAGTTTTGTAAATATTCATCCATTTCACTTAGATTATCAAATTTATTGTCATAGAGTTGGGCAAAATAATTTCAAATTATTACTTTCATTTCCTCCTCATTGGTGGTGAGTTCACCTTTTTCATTTATTATACTAGCAATTTGTTTTTCTTCTTTCTTTTTTTTAATCAAATTGACCAGAGGTTTATCAATTTTATTGGTTTTTTCATAATACCAAATTTTGGTTTTATTTATTAATTCAATAGTATTTTGCTTTCAATTTTATTAATTTCTCCTTTAATTTTTAGAATTTTTAATTTGGTATTTAATTGGGGATTTTTGATTTGTTCTTTCTCTAATTTTTTTAGTTGCATGTTTAGTTCATTGATTTCCTCTTTCTCCAATTTATTCATATAAGCATTTAGAGCTATAATATATCCTCTGAGAATAGCTTTGAATGAATCCCATAGATTTTGCTATGTTGTTTCATTATTATCATTATCTAGGATAAAATGGTTAATTTTTTCTATAATTTGTTTTTTGGTCCACTCATTTTTAAAAATGAGGTTATTCAGTTTCCAGTTTGTTCTGGGTCTATATCTTCTTGGCCCAGTATTGCATATGACTTTTATTGCATTGTGATCTGAGAAAGATGTATTCATTATTTCTGCTTTTCTGCAGTTGATCATTAGGTTTTTATGTCCTAGTACATGGTCAATTTTTGTATAAGTTCCACGTACTGCAGAGAAAAATGTATATTCCTTTCTATCCCCATTCAGTTTCCTCCATAAGTCTACCATATCTAATTTTTGTAACAATCTATTTACCTCCCTAATTTCTTTCTTGTTTGTTTTATGATTTGATTTATCTAGATCTGATAGCGGGAGGTTGAGTTCTCACACTAGTATAGTTTTGCTCTCTATGTCTTCCTGTAGTTCTTTCAGCTTCTCCTCTAAGAATTTGGGTGCTGTCCCACTGGGTGCATATATATTCAATATTGAAATGACTTTATTGTCTATGGTACCTTTTAGGAGGATAAAGTTTAATTCCTTATCTCTTTTAACGCTATCTATTTTTGCTGTTGCTTTGTCTGAGATAAGGATTGCTACCCCTGCTTTTTTTAGTTCAGCTGAAGCAAAATATATTTTGCTCCAACCTTTTACCTTTACTCTATATGTATCTCTCTCCTCCAAATGGGTTTCTTCTAAGCAGTATATTGTAGGATTCTGGTTTTTAATCCACTTTGCTGACATTTTAAGGGAGAGTTCATCCCATTCACATTCAAGGTTATGATTACTAATTCTTTATTGCCCTCTGTGCTATCTTCCCTCTGTTTGTATTTTTCCCTCCTTTCACCCCTTTTATCCATATTCTCCCAGTCTTTTGTTTCTGAAAACCACCCCCTTCAGTGTGTTTGCCCTCCTATATCACACCCTCCACTTTCTGTCCCCTTTCCCTTTTTCCCTTTTCCTTTCCCTTCCTTTTGTTATTTCCCTTTATTTCCCCCACTCCCCTTCCCTTTCTCCATCCCCTCTCCCCTTTTCCCCTTTTAATACTTGAAAGGTTAGATGTTTTATATGTTAACTGAGTATGTGTAGGTTGACTTTAAGCCAAGGCTGATGAGAAGAAGATTCAGGTGTTTCTCCTCTGCTCCCTTCTTCCCCACTATTACCATCGTTTTTTTGTACCTCTTAGTGTAATGAGATTTAACCCCAATCAATCCCCTCCCTCCTCCTGTCTTTTTCTTGTCCCACTTTTTAGGGAGATAGTGTTTTTTTTTTAGATCATTCTAAGTCATAGTAAATTCTGAGTGTCTGTCCCTTTTAGTTCTGTATATTCTATCGAATAGAGTCAAAATTCCTGACAGTTATTAGAGTCTTTCTCCCAAGTGGGGTTAAAGCCAGTTACATCCCATTAGATAGTAGTCTCATGGATAGGTCTTGAATGTCCATCATTTCTGGCTAGGTGTATTCTCTCTGTTAGAGTTACATTTCTCAAGGTTTATGAGAATCTTTTTTTTTTACCCCCATGCTGGGTTATAGCCACTTTCAACCTACTGGATTGCATTATTTTCCTTCCCCCCCTCCTTTTTCCCCTTTTCGTGTGCCTCTTAAACCTCCTGTTTGATGTCCAAATTTTCTGTTTAGCTCTTGTCTTTTCATCAGAAAATTTTGGAATTCTTTGATTTCGTTAAATGTCCATCTTTTTGTCCTGGAAGAGAAGGCCCAGCTTTGAAGGAAAGTAGATTCTTGGTTGCATTCCAAGCTCCTGTGCTCTTCAAAATATCTTGTTCCAGTCCATTCGATCCCTAAAAGTTGATTTAGACAGGTCTTGCGTGATCCTTACTGTGGCTCCTTGATATTTAAATTGTTTCTTTCTGGCTGCTTGCAGGATTTTCTCTTTCATCTGATAGTTCTGTAGTTTGGCCACAACATTCCTTGGTGTTTTCATTTTAGGATTTTTTTTTTCTGGTGGGGATTGATGTACTCTTTTAATAACTGCTTTGCCCTCTGATTCCATGATTTCAGGGCAGTTTTCCATCCTGTAATATTAAGTCCAGGCTTTTTTTCTCTTCAGTGTTTTCAGGAAGTTCTATAATTTTCAGGTTGCTCCTCCTCCTCGATTTGTTCTCAAGATCAGTGGTTTAGCTGATGAGGTATTTTACATTTGCTTCTATTTTTTCTATTTTTTGATTTTGTTTAACTGACTCTTGCTGTCTCATGGAGTCATTAGTTTCTGTAGACTCCATTCTTTTTTTGGGCGAGGAGTTTTCTTCATTAACCTTTTGCAACTCCTTTTCCAATTGGTCAATTCTACTTTTGAAAGAGCTTTCCATTTGACCAATTGAGGTTTTGAGAGAATGAATTTCTTTTTGCATTTGCTCATTTGAGGATCTGAGAGAATTATTCTCGTTTTGTAATTGTCCAATTGATGATCTGAGAGATTTATTCTCTTTTGTGTTTGTCCAATTGTACTTTCTAAGGTTTTGTTTTCTTGTTGCAAGGTATTAATTGTCTCTCCCAAATTTTTAAGGTCCTTTATTTCTTCAAGGAAGTCTTTCTGTGCTGGAGACCAGATTGTATTCTCCTCAGAGGTTCCAAGTCTCTCTGAGTTGGGGTCTTTCCCTTCCAGGAATTTTTCTATGGATATACCTTTCTGCTGACTCTTCTTCATTATGCTAAGACCTTGAGTTGGGGGGGGGGGGGCTCATTCACCTAGGCTTGGGATCACTAAAGGCTTTACTGAGTGCAGTTTCTCTGGCTGGCCAGTAGGAGGTGCCGGTTGCCCTCTATGAAGTGTCTGTGACCTTGGTTGAGAGACCTTCTCCCTTTGCCCAAAGGGAGGAGTTGGAGGTATTGAATTCTTTTGCCTTTAATCAATTGTGGGCTTTACCCTGGCCTGAGGTCATTCCTCAGCTGGGCTGGTTCTTCTGCTCACACACCTGTGCCTGAGGCAGAAGTAGTTTGCATTTGTTTGTTTGGGAGGAGGCCTCTGTGCAATGGAGGCATGGACTCAGAGTTTCTCAGACCCAAGGAGCCTAGGGATGGTGTCTGCAGCTCTCCTGCACCAGAACTCTCACCCCAGCCTGGTCCCCTAGCTTCACGGCAACAGCACCAACACCAGCACCTCTGCTTCCCCCCGGACCTAAGCCCCTTTCGTCTAACCCCACTGCTGATCCAGCAGGTCCAGCTCTTGGGCTCTCAGACCCATGGTTCCAATTCAGCTGTTAATCTGGCTGATCCGGGGCTTATCCTCCCTTTGAGCCCAGACTCACCTCCCGGAATTCAGCCAAAGCTGCTGTGGGAGACAAATCCTGAGGTAGATGTTTTTTCTCCTGGCTTTTCTTCCTGGGTTTTGTGGTTGGGATTTCTTTTAAGAGGTTTGTTTCATGTGATAGATGGGGGAGATATCAGGAGACTTTAGAACTGTGTCTGTCTTCTCTCCGCCATCTTGGCCAGAAGTTTCGGTCTTTTTTTTTTAAATAGGTATGATTAACTCAAATCCAATGTCATCTAGAACATGAATTACATGGAAAATAGAAAAGTACACTTCCCTGCCTCTAACACCTTTCGTTCTGGTGGATAACAGTGAAACTTGTACAAAATCCTATTTTATTATCTCACTCTTGTATAGAGGTGGATTCTAGAAAACTATTTACTATGCAATACATGTTCTAACATGTTCTATCCTACTTGAAAAGACAGAAGCAGATAGCTGACAGTAGACAATGTGCTTTTTGAAGACAACTCTTTGGAATATTAGGCCATTCGTTTGAAAATGAATACTTTAACCACGACAAGCTTTATTTTTCAGTACTATATGATCCTTTTCTGTTTCTGTGGTGTGCATAGCAATGCAGCAGAAGAGTTTTTTTATATTTATATATTTTTTAGAGTTTTTGCCAATATGAACTTGATTACTGACATAAATTTTTAGTTAACTGAATAGAGACTACCAACATGAGTTGGAGAAAATCAACCATGGTGACCTTGACATTTGATTTATAAATGAAGTCAATAGAAGCTTTTACTACATGGACATCCTTCCATAAGAGTCAGAGTTAGGGTGGCCCAGTTAGATTCATCATGTGTCCAAAGGCAACAAGAAACCTAATTTCATGGGTAATTTGGTCATTTCACCCTTCGGTACTCAAGATGAGCATTAACAGAAAAGGAAACATGGAAATAATTGTGGTTTGTTGAAATGGGAGGGGCAAAGGGGAAGGGGGAAAGAGAAAGAGAAGTAGAGAGGTACTATGAAAAGGATACATTTTTTCTTCAAATACAGCATATTACATACATGCATATACATATGTACATGCATACTATGTATTGATGTGTAAATAATTATTTTTAGCTATGCTTTCATATATATCTTTATATGTTTATACATACAGTTATTCTTGATTTCCTCAACATGAAAGTCAGCATGATAATGAAAAAATACAGTAGAAAATTTGGTTCAGAAAATTAAAAAAAACAGTAAAAACTAAAGATCTGTTTAAACCAGTCCTTGCTTTGATGAATATTTTTTTTCAGTAAGAGATGCAGAAGGGGCAGCTAGGTGGCTCAGTGGATGGGACCTGAATTCAAATCCATACTCAGACAATTACCTAGCTATGTAACTTTGAGCAAGTTACTTAAGTCCATTGCCTAGCAAAAACAAAAACAACAAAAAAAGAGAGATGCAGAAGTTGATAGATACATGGATTACTTAAAAGAACACATATGAAGAAATGAAATTCACTGTTTTAAAAGATGGGGCACAGTTACATACCAATGTAGCTATTGGATAATGTCCTTCATTTTTGAAGAAAACCATGACATCAGGGAGGGGATGCCATGAAAATGATGTGAACTGGATTTGAGTGGGGCAGGTGCTAAGTCACCAGCCTCACTTTTTCCTTCAGAACCTTCTGGGTCCAGTGTTCAGATATGAATCAGGATGACTGGAGATGGCTCAGTGATTTGCCCAAGGTCACATAGCTAGTAAGTGGCAAGTGTCTGAGGTCAAATTCGAACTCTTGTCCTGCCATTCAGTGCTCTATCCACTGTGCTACCTAGCTGCCCAGCTATTACTTTAGAAGCAGCTATTTAGACATGTTTTGTTAATCCACTGGTCAGAGCAAAGATTAAAGTCAAATGTAAAGAAAAATGTAAACATTTGAAAAAACTGTATATTGTTGGAATATCTTTGACTTTGCCTTTTTTAATATTGGGACAGCAAAATGGTGCACTGGATAGAGCACTGAAACTGGAGTCATACTAGAGTTCAAATGTGTCCTTTGATACTAATTGTGTTACCCTAGGCCAATCACTTAACCCCTGTTTGTCTGGAAAATGAAATGGCAAACCACCCCCCAGATTTTTGTCAATAAAATTCCTTGGACAAATTTGTCCATGGAGTAACAAAAAAAAAAATCTAACACACTTAAAGGCTGAACAACAACAAAGACAATCTCCATGTTTTAAAGAGATCCTAATCTAATGATGAGTCTGATAGACTTAAGATATTACCTGTGAACAAATATGTTCTTGACCTACTAAATTCTGATGATTCATTTGATTATAAGTGACAAAGTCAGGAGGAATCCAGAAGGCACTGTTAAAGATTATGAAGTTTGCATATGCAAAGGGAAAATATTTGAGGAACAAGTAGTATTTTCCTCCACCCATCATTAAAAAAAAATCAGAAGAAAAAGCAGACATGAGAAGAGAACAAACTAATTAAGTAGAGATCTGAGAATAGAATTTGAATCCTTGAGCCACAGCTTAAAATAAATGAACAATTTTTTGTCAAAGGATGGAGTATACCTAATAAGGGCTAGTAACAATATCTTTATTCATACATATTTTTCTCCACTTCAAACCTTTATTACTTCTTGTTTATATTGTTTCAATATTCTCCTAATTTTTCTTCATGCTTTCAATATCAAGGCAAAGCTTTCTGAAATACAACTGCAAAATTGATATTTCTTTTTTCTCCCTGATCAGGTTTTTAAATTTAATATCCTAGTTCCCTCATTTACATGTAAATAATTTTTAATATTTGTCTTTATAATGTTTTTGAGTTCCAAATTCTCTCCCTCCTTTCTTACTTACCTTTCTTCCTATTAAGAAAGCAAGCAATTTGAGATTGGTTATACATATGCTGTCATATAAAACATGTTTCCATGTTAGTCATATGGTGAAAGAAAACAGGCAAAAAACTAAAGAAAAATAAGAAAAAGTATCTTCATTAAGACTCCATCAGCTATTTCTCTAGAGTTGGATAGGATTTTTCATCATAAGTCCTTCATAATTATCTTGAAGTATTGTACTGCTGAGAATAGTTAAATCATTCACAATTGATTATGTTATAACATTCCATTGCCAGAACTAGTTCAGTATTTGGGAGACTCTGAAAGAAAGTGTGGGAGAGGAGAAGTATTAGACTACCAAATTAAAGGTCTACAGAGCCGTTGTGTTGACCTCATTGATATATGCCTGTGAAACCTAGATTGTCTACCAGAGCCATGTCAGGGAAATTGAATCCCTTCCATTTAAATGGGAGGAGAAAATATCAAACTCTGAAATCTTTTTTCCAGCTAAATTGCCTAGCATTCCAACATTCCTTCAGAGAGTGCAACTATGATGGGTTGGTCATAGTGTTAGATGGTGTTAGAATGCCAGAAGCATACTTGCCAAAAAAGACAATTCAGTGGAGAACTCACACAGACAAGAGCTCACTAGCAGGTCAGAAGGAGCAATATAGGGCCACCCTGAGAGTCTCTTAAGAACTGTGGAATTGATTGTGCAATATGGGAGACACTATCACAGGACCATCTAGCGTGGTGTGTCCTCTTCAGAGAGGGTACTGTACTCTGTAAGAAGGGAAAAATTGAAGCAGATCAAAGGAATCATGACATCCATAATTTAGAATACTCACTCAAGGTATTCATATGGACTATTTGTGCCTGACCTGTGGTAGAACATTACAAGTTTGCATTAGACTGATCAGTCACAGTTTGACACACTGTAATTTGTCTCAAATATAGTAATGTCATTTTGGTCTTCTTCAATAATTAAGGACAAGAACCAATTACTGTATACATGTTCCCCATGTTACGTTCTTTTCTCATTGTATTAGTTCAGTAAGTCATTCTTTTACTGAGAACTATTTGATTGTCATTTATTTATATTTATCTTTTTTTAATTTTTCCAATTGTATGTAAAACAGTTTTCAACATTCATTTTCATAAAGTTTTCTCCCTTCCCTGCCCTACCCTGAGATAGTAAATACTCTGATATAGTTTATACATGCACAATAATATTATACATATCTCTATATTAGTCATGATGAGAAACAAGAATCAGAACAAAAGGGAAAAATCTCAAGAAAGAAAAAAAAACTAATTTAAGAAAGTGAAAATAGTATGCTTTGATCTGCATTCAGATTCCATAGTTCTTTCTCTGAATATGGATGGCATTTTCAATCACAAATCTTTTAGAATTGTCTTTGATAGCTATCTTGCTGAGAAGAGCTGACTAAAATAGCTGGTCAACATGTAAAGTTGCTGTTTCTATGGACAATATTCTCCTAGTTGTGCTCACTTTACTCAGTATCAGTTCAAGTAATCTTCCCAGGTTTTTCTGAAATCTTATAGAACAATAATATCCAATTGAATTGATATATCACAGCTTGTCCAGTTATTCCCCAATCAATGGGCAACTATCAATTTTCAGTTATTTGTACATGTGAGTCTTTTTACTTTTTTATGATCTTTGTGATCTACAGAACTAGTAGTGGCATTATTGGAGCAAAGGGTTTGCACACTTTTTTTTTTAGGATTTTGCAAGGCAAACGGGGTTAAGTGGCTTGCCCAAGGCCACACAGCTAGGTAATTATTAAGTATCTGAGACCAGATTTGAACCCAGGTACCCCTGATTCCAGGGCCGGTGCTTTATCCACTGCACCACCTAGCTGCCCTAGGGTTTGCACACTTTTATAGCCCTTTGGGGATAGTTTGAAATAGCCCTTTAGAACGGTTGAATGAATTTACAACTCCACCAATAATGCATTATTGTCCTAGTTTTTCCACATCCCCTCCAGCATTTATCATTTTCCCTTTCTGTCATATTAGGTGTGAGGTACTATCTCAGAGTTGTTTTAATTTGTATTTCTCTAATTAATAGTGATTTAGTCACTTGTCATTTCTTATAGCACAATGATATTCTATTACAATCATGTACTACAGCTTGTTTAGCCATTCCCTAAATGATGATCTCTTTGATTTCCCATTGTTAGTCACCACAAAAAGAGTTGCTAGCTATATTTTTGTACAAATAGGGTCCGTGTGGAATAATTTATTTAAAAGGAATGTATATATATATATATATATATATATAGTTATTTAGATCCTTCTTTAATTAAAGAAAAGTTTTAAATTGTATTAAGATGTTTTTTGGTATGTATTGGTAGTTTGATTCTACGATATTTTATATTTTGTACCTAATTGGATAGATTTCTCTTTCTATTATTTTTCCTAGTTTATGTTTATAAATTCACTTATATAACATATAATATATATATATATATATATATATATATATATATATTTGGAAGGATTGTTTTGTGTTTTAATAAAACTTTGTTTTTGAGTCATTTCAATAGTGTTTGACTCTCTAACATTCCTTGGACTTTGCTTGGCACAGTGGTTTGTCATTTCTCCTTCAAGCTCCTTTTATTGATGAGGAATTGAGGTCATCAGTATTCAGTGAGTTGATCAAGGTCACACAATTAGTAAATATCTGAGGTCATATCTGTACTGAGGAAAATAAGTCTTTGTAACCAGGTCATTCTATCATAACTATCATCAACTTCTCCTTTATATTTACCTCAAATATCTAATGAATTGTCAAACTTTGCCTTTCTACTTCTATATCTCTCTATTTAAATTCTTCTTCACTTATCTAGGCAAATATTTATTCATGTATCTGATATCTTATACATATAGGAGCTTGTTCTAACCAAATCAAGAAAACACTTCATCTGATGTATTACTTATAAAAATGTCAGATCATCCTATCTTCAAGTTCATTTCATTTGACTTGTATAGAATTTATATGGTCTTTTATTGCTATTGATGTTTCATTCTCTTCTTCCAAATTGTCTTATATGTCTATGATGATAACAATAGCAGCTGTCATTGATATAAGCTCTTATTGTTCTAGACTCTGAACTAAACATTTTATAATTATCTCATGTGAGCCACATCACAAGCCTGGGAGGAAGGCAATATTATTTTTCAGATGAGGAAACTGGGATAATCAGAGATTCGCTTGTTTAGGATCACACAGTTAGTAAGATTCTGAGAATGGAATTGGATTTAGGACTTCCTGATTCCAGGTCTACTACACTATTCAATATGCCATCTACTATTCTATAAGAAACAGGCAGATTTCAGAAAAGTCTGGAACTACCTACCTGAACTGATGCAGAGTGAAGTGAGCAGAACACGAACATTGTACACAGTAACAGTCACATTATGTGACAATTAACTATGATAGATTTAGTTAGATATTCTCATGATGCAGTGATTAAATATAATTCTAAATATAATTCTAAAAGATCTATGATGTAAATGTCATCTACATCCAGAGAAAGAATTGTGGAGTCTAGATCAAAAAATACTATTTTCACTTTTTAAATTGTTTTTCTTTTTTTTCTTTCTCATGATTTTCTCCTTTGTTTTGCTACTACTTTCACAATATGACTAATATAGAAATATATATATATATATATGTATATATATATATATATATATATAGATGAGGAATTGAGGTCATCAGTGTTCAGTGAGTTGATCATGGTCATACAACTAGTAAATATCTGAGGTCATATCTGTACTGAGGAAAATAAGTCTTCGTAACCAGGTCATTCTATCATAACTATCATCAACTTCTCCTTTATATTTACCTCGAATATCAAATGAATTGTCAAACTTTGCCTTTTGTACTTCTATATCTATATATAATATATATAGAAATATAATATAGAAATATGTGCAACATGATAGTGCATGCATAGCTTATATCAGATTACTTGTTATCTTAGGATGGCAGAGGGAAAGGTGGGAAGGATCAAGCTTTACAAACATGAATGTTGAAAACTATCTTCACATAGGATTGGGAAAATAAATAAACAAACTAGAAAATTTATCTCTCAGATTTTGCATTCTATTTTTTCAAATTTCACATTGATATCCCTCATTTCTAATCTAATTCTAATTATGTTCTTTTAATAAATTATTATTTCTCTAGTAATATCTTTTTGTTCATCCATAATCTCAAGAAAAACTATGCAATTCTCTTTTTTGTCTCAATTTTGGTTGATATTTCTTTATAGTATTCTACTTGTGTACAGGGATTTGATTTCTGAGAGTTTTATTTTGTTTTACTTTCTGTACTTAAAATATCTATTATACATTTCCTGATATGCAGGATCTCTGAGTATTCAATTTACCTGATGTTATTTTGCTTATTTTTAAAAAATATTCGGTGCAATATCTTCTGTTTTCATATTTTCTGAATTGATAAAATTTATTTTATATATGCTGTATTATTTCTTCTTTCTAAGTTTTTTGTCAAAAGTTTTTTCAAAGAAAACTATCTCATAATTTTAATGATTATTTGATTTTGTTAAGTGATTGATGATTTGAATGTATGGGCTTAGAATCTTACAAACTTTATTATTATTATTATTATTATTATTATTATTATTATATTTTAGGCAAGACAAATGGGGTTAAGTGGCTTGCCTAAGGTCACATGGTTAGGTTATTATTAAATGTCTGAGGTCAGATTTGAACTCAGGTACTCCTGACTCCAGGCCTGGTGCTCTATCCACTGCGCAATCTAGCTGCCCCAAAGTTAATTAATTTTTTAATGAATTTAAAATGAGGAATGAGGGAGAAATTGGCTATATCCACCAGGCTACATATAATGAAGAGATATTACAGTGTAAGAAAAATGGAAGTAAAGGTACTCTAAAGTTCAGAGGAAACAAGAATCTGAGAAAAGAGTCAGTAATAAAAACCTATGTTACATGTATATGTATGTGTATGTGTATGTATATGTATATGTATATGTATATATGTGTTTTAACATTTTATGTAAAATGAATAATGTATGGGTAATTAAGCAAGATGTAGAAATCCTAATACAAAAAGGAAAATTTGGTCTAGTAAATGTCATTGAGATAGTGACAAAAGACCTATGAATTGCTCATGGTTCTAAAATAATCTAATTTATACCCTCTATCTATTTATCTGTCTTTCTGTCTGTCTTATTAATACTTTCTTTACATGTTTTGTTTCATTTGAATACTACACACATACACATAGTATCTCAAAAATCTTAAAGCAGATAAGTAGAAAATCTTAAAGTAGATAATCTATTAAAGCTTAACATTATACTAAGATTTTGAGACACCCTCTCTCTCTATATATGTATAAGTGCATCTACACACATCGATATATGTTCATTATAATCATATCTATATACCTAATATAGTTTAGATATGGTTATGATAGCTATATAGCCAAATATGTCTCTATAAAGATATAGATCTAAATATCTATCTATCTCTATCTATCTATCTATCTATCTATCTATCTATCTATCTATCTATTCCTACCTATAGAAAGATATTGGTAGGTATCTATGTCATTACTATCTATATTTATAATCTATCACTGGTATTATATAACAGATGGAAACAGTAAAACCTTATTTAAAAACATACCTCAAACACCTACTAGTTTTGTGGTACTAAATAATTTCCAACCTCCCAATTCTCAAGAATATAAAATATAGAGATAGTGCCCGTGGTTCATTCAACTCTTTATAAAGCACGTTGGACTTTGACATCCCCACCTCCCTTCTCCCCCCCCCCCCCCCCCCCCCACACCACCTTTACTCAATAAGCTTCAATGATTGACTGTTATTTTCAGGATTAAATAGAAAATCCTGTGGTATTCAAAATCATCCATTTCTCTCCATTGCTACCTTTCCAGTCTTCCTTTACATGCCTCATCCCATCATATGTATTCTGTAATCTAGTGACACTAGTTTTTATTAATCTTTAGATACGATACCCCACTTCCAAATTCTAGGCATTTTTACTGATTGTCCTCCATTTCTCCACATCTTGTCTTCCTTCAAATCCTAGAGAAAATCCCACCTTCTATTTTCCCAGTCCCTCTCAATTTTTGTGCTTTCTTAGTGATAATTATTTCCTATTTGTTCTGTTTATAGCTTGTTGGCTATAATTGTTTAGATGTAGTCTACCCAGCAAAATGTGAAAAAGGACTGCTGTTTGCTTTTTCTTAGTATTCTTAGTGTTTATACTGGTACAAAAAAAGGCATTTATTAAATATTGATTGACTGATTACTTTGTCTTCATAGAAGTAATTTCATTAACTATAAATTGAAACAAATGTTAACAATAAAATCAAACTCCACTTGTCTAAAAATAAAAAAGAACCCTTAATGTTTTCCTTTAAATTTTCCCCTCTTCCTAAATTCCCCGGTGCTTTTGAGCATAGGGTACCAAAATTCTAAATTCATAATCTAAGTAATACTCATCAGTTTTCTTTCTTTTATTCCCTATGTCAAGCTAGTTTCCAAGTTTTTGAAAATGTGAAAGAGGGAGCGAAGGAGAGAGAGAGAGAGAGCAATATGACTGTCTGCTTGAAATGATAGGAGAGGATGAGATTAAAAATAGAATTAGGGTTGTTAGACCTGAGAATAAGGACCACTTCTTCTTCTGAGAAAGAGTTGATGAAGGACAGAATTTGTGTAAATGAAGTGAGTTAAGGGATGGGAGAGAAGAGACAATTCTCAAGAGGTGATTTATGAAGATGGCGGTGATGATGATGATGATAAGGATGATGATAAGGAAATATGAGTTTAAGACTTCACTTAAGTGTGTACAAAAAAAGAAATTTTCAAAATTTGTTAACCACCTTTTAAATAAGAATTAAGGATTTATAGAGGGTTTAATCTTTAATAACACTTAAGACATTGGTACTGTAACCCCCCCATTTTGATCACATAGAATTTTTTGATTTGGCTATTAAGTGAAAGTTTTCAATGATTTCAGCATCTTTACTTTTTTCCCTTTATAGATTTAAGAAATTCCTTAATGCCTAATCATTTCATCTAATCTGAATTTAGAGACAAAAATTATATCTTAAATTTGCCCTGCAATGATCTACATTCTTAAGCAAATCCAATGTCAGGATTATCATTGACAAAAAATAGATAGCATCCTTCCCTGTATATGGTAACTTTTCTTTTGGTAACTATCTCAAGGCACAAACTTCCTATTGCTTATCACCTTCATTGAAAAGACTTTTTCCAAATGATATGTTGCTATTTCAGCATGATTTTTAAATATTCTTTTAAAGAAAAGGTTTAGACTGAACAACAACTTTAACAAAAAAAGTTACACAGAATAGTATAAATACAAGTCACTATTTTTCCACTTTTCTTTTAGGTCCAATATTTTGAGGATATGAACAGGTGGACAATATGACTGCTACTTCCAATTGAATATGAATATCAAGAGATAAGCTTCTCTTCTATAAAGTCACTGAAAGTATCTTCAGTATAATTCCAGTAGTAAATGATATAAATGGTTGGCTCATACCCCATCCTGTTGCCACATGATTTTAATTTCTTCTGCAATAACTCTGTATTTTCAATTTTTTCATTCCAAGTGCTTTTGAGATTATGAATTTTCAGGATGGCAAAATACTTTAAAACATTCATAAATTTTTTGAGCTCCATATTATATGTGCACAGTAGTTATTTATACAATTATTTCTGGTTCAAATAGTTTATTGGTTGGATTCTGAAAGATAGTTTGTGGTGTGTATTTGTAAAATGTGATTTGCCATCTGTTAGTTTGTAGATGACATTGAGTTTCTATTGTATGTATAATTCTAGCCAGCTTTATCATATCTTCCTGCAACATGCTATGAAGCATAATGCATTTTCCACCATTTCATTGCATATTCTACATTGATCAATAAATCTTGGTAATTACCAGTGAGGCTATTATTTTGATTATATTATCTTGTTTCTGCAGATGAGAAAACTAGGATTTGAGAAGTTTAAATGTCTCAGGCCTCTAAACAGGACATGCTTGTATATATTTAACTACCTGTCTTAAAAAAAGAAAAATGGACATGACAGGCTTTCAAATTTAATTGTATTATTAACATTTTCTTCATTACTTTATGTCTAGACATTAGACAAAACAATAAATAAAACCTTGATTTGCAATGTTTGCCAATATCCAAGGTGTAAATGCTTACACTGAAATTTAATACTTGGCTCTGGCAAGTAGAGAGAACTGACTTTTCTATGCTCTTCTTCCTATATAGGTATTTTGATGCTAAATCTAGGATGATTTCATTAACACTACCATGTGTCTATGTATGGAACACTATATTAGGAAATCCTATGGAAGTCAAAGCAGCTAGCTTCCTGATAGACAACACTGCCATTTAACTTACTTGTGGAAAACTGTCAGGAACAGATTTACTTCAAACAGTTCAATATCTTTAAACAATGAAGAAAAGGCACAGGAAACCCGTTAAATGGCACACAGTGTTGTTTGGAAGTCAGTTCACAGTTGTTAACAGGTGTGAATTGATAGCTTGCAAAGTAATTTGCCATTGCACAGATCTTTATATCTTTTAGGCTGTTTTCTTTTCTATTAACAACTTCACAGTTACTGGGAACACAATGCTTAAAAACACATCTTAGAGCTTTTATGTATTTTTTAAAGGAACTTATGAAAAAAAAATCTCCCAAGTAACATATCTTGTAAGAGCTTCAGGTAATCAGGACAAATGCCTAATTAGTACATGACTGCATTATAGTTGGTACTAAGCTTCGGCAATTATATCATGGTATTATGACATAGAAAATCCTGAAATTGGCTGTAGCATGGGGTAGGAGGAAACATTCTGTTTAAACACCTGTCTCAAGCATCAGCAAGGTCAATGTCCCAGAAACACATCAAGGTAGGATAACCAAAATTGTCTTTTAGTCAACATGCATTTAGTAAGAATTTACCTTCTGCTAGTTATGCAAAAATGCTGGGGATATGGTAAAGGCAGTCCCTGTCCTTAAGGAGCTTACATTTAATGGAGGAAGCTAGACAGCACATGAAAGGAAACTGAAATCCACTGGGGTTGATGCAGGGACTGAGGGGTATAGTTGAGAAAGACTAAGAGTGCAGTTTAGAAAAGAATGAGACAAGATTTGCCTTGTGCCCTATTTGAATAGGAGTCCTCTTTGGAGGGAGAAATTAAAGGGACAGAGGGTACTTCCAATTAATGCCAGAGCTGGAATGAGGTTCTAGGATGTAGAGGATTTCATATATGTGGCTTTGGAATTCAACAAAATTGTCTTTTCTTTAGGTTCCACAAACACAAATTGTCTTTCAGATGTAATTGACTTATTTTTCATCTGGGACCTTGATCATTTTGACCCTTACTTTGGAAAGATGATTGAATTATCCATCCTCCATGCTTTTTGGTTTTTGTCTACCATAGTCACTACAAAGGTTAAATTTTTCTAATTATCTATTAAAGCAGAATCAGTTACATATACTGACTTGGTACTTAATAAAAATATAATTTAAGGTCATGATAGGGACCAGGGCCACTGTTTCCTTCACCCCAGACCCCAATAGAGGCAATCAACTGAGAAAATTGGAAATGAGTAGATGCACAAGCATTGAAAATGAATTTTAGAAACTCTATTGAAACCTTACTAAAAATTATTAATTTTTGCTATTTTTTCCCTGATACACTTTTAAAGTTTTGAATCAAGCTAAAATATAGCCACTGTTTCTCCCCCTTTATCCTCAACCTCCTTTCTTAGGTTAATTATCAGTGAAACCAAACAAATAACTTTCAAAAATACCCTACTACTTGGTCTCTAGAGTTTAAGCAAATCTCTGATATGCTTAAAAGAGTGTCGTCTGACTACTATCTTATGACTATGCATTTAGTCTGATTGTATTAATTCCTTTAAAAACAATATATTCAAGTGAGCAGCAATACATTCAAGTGAGCAGAATGATTTATGCAATTACATGACTGAAAAGATAAAAAAAACCCTTTAAACTGTGATCAATGCAATGATGAACCATAATTCCATAGAACTAATGATGACTATGCTACCCGCCTTCTAACATATAGATTCAGTAAGCAGAATGAGGAATACATTCTTGAACATAGGCAATGTAGGAATTTGTTTTGCTTACTTTACATATTTGTTAGAAGGGTCTTCCTTATTATTTTAAGTTGGGAGGAATGGGAGGGACTTCAAATGAATGTTTATTAATTGAAAAAACAGTAACAAATTTGAGATTGAACTTCTTTAGATAATAAAAATTGTCTGAACTCCCTGTTAATATTATAAAATCAGCTGATAGTGTCACCTGTGACCTACAAAGAGGAAACTAGAAACCCTTAAAAAAGTGATAAATGGATATACGTAATAAAATAGAGTGGATAGATAAAGGTAAATTAAATTATGCTAGGCTGCTACAATATATCTATGATTTTCTCATGATGAATTTTTTCTTCATTATTTATACAATCTCATTCTGTGTAATTTTCTTCCACGTTTACTCAGAAATCTTCTATAAAAGCTCTATATGACATGCAAGAAGCATTCCTCATGGTTATTTAAAATTCTTTGACTACAAGCACAAATGTCTTTTTCTATCTGGTATACTCGAAGAATGCTATGAAGTAAACCTGCTTCTTTTTTTATTCTTTAATGTCATTAAATACTGACTCTCAGAGTCTTAGAGTTGTAAGAAGTTTCAGAGGCTATCTAGTCAAACAAAATCAATTTCAACAAAAATATCGTCCAAAAACTTCCTTCTAAAATAAGTTACCACTTTTAAAAGACCTACAGAGAGAGAGAGAGAGAGAGAATCCACTACCTCTTAAGGCATCCATGACCCTTTCACATATCTTTATTTCTTAGGATGTTACCTTTATACAAAGTCTAAAGGTGCCTCCTTGCAACTTCTACCTGTTTTCTTTGTTGTGCCCCTTGTGATCAAGACCTATTTATTAGTCTTTTCTTTTTCCATGAGATAGTCCATTCAGTCTTTTAAAAATAGTCCTCAATTCACTCCTTTAAGCAAGTCTTTTCTTTTCTGTTATAACTAGTTCTACTTTATTAAAAATTTTTTAAAAAGCTCTTCTCTTTTTTAAGGGTCTTTGACCTCTTCAAAGACTTTAGTCTCTCTCAAAAGTGAATTCAAGCTTAGAAGTGAATACACAGTAACCACCACTTAAATTAGCACTTCAAACTCTTTCAAAAAACATACATATTCCATTTTTAGTGAGTCCATTGATGAACATTAATTAAACAATTACTCTGGGCCAGATCTTGAACTAAGAAACAAAGAAAGGAGAAGAGAAAAAAAATCAATCTGATTCTTGCCCTCCCTCAGAATTCTCACATTATTTTTATGTTATATGAATTGGATTACTCAAAAGTCATACTGCTTCATGCTACTCAGTCATATAATCCTTCAATAGTTAGGTGCATTAGTGATCTCATTGATAGGGACCCTCCTTTCAACAGTACAGATTGCAGATCATTCCTATTTCCATTTTTTGTGTAACTATTGAAATCTCCACAGTGGATCCACTAAGCACTAAAGGAAAGATTTTCCTAGAACTCCTGAAATATGGCTATCAGGAAAATGTGAACTGCCCATTTAATATTTGCCATTCTTGTTTTATGACCAGCATATTTCTTTTTCTAGGAGTAAATCTCTTGGAGAATATCTCTTACAATATTTTTATCAGATTATTTTATAATTTATTAGTAACATATTGCAATCTATTTAAACTACAATGAAAATTTGTAGTTATATAGTGTTTTAAGTTTTGTACCTCTCTCATAACAGTCATTCAAGTCAATTGTTGATTGCCATTAACACTTTTTTTAAGTTAGTTTTTTTTTGCCAGGCAATGGGGTTAAGTGGCTTGCCCAAGGCCACACAAGGTAATTATTAAGTGTCTGAGGCCAGATTTGAACTCAGGTACTCTTGACTCCAGGGCTGGTACTCTATCCACTGTGTCACCTAGCCACCCCTGCCATTAAAACTCTTAAAACTGGTCAACTCTATAATTGATTTCGTCCACACATCAGATTCAGCTACATTTTCCCATCTTCATAAAATAAAACACCATTTCTGCTTTCTTGTATGATATATCAATGTTTTGGTTTTGGTTTATTTTAAACTAAGGATGTCAGTGAAATTCAAAAGTTCATTTGTGTAAGGGTTAGGGTAACTACACCACAGTCATTGTAAACAGAGAATACCTTGACAATTGAATTGAAAAAAGAAACCCAACCAAAAACCAGAAATTTAGGTAGAGAAACAAGCCCCTTGTTAATTTAGGAGCTGTAAAGTCTTTTCATAATTGCATGAAGACACATGATGCCTTACAAGAAATATATTATGGTTGACTGATATGGATCTATGAATAATAGAGAAAAAGTGAATGTTGCTTTGATTAGCAAAGAAGACAGAGAAACTGTAGATGATCTAATTGAGTAAAGAGATGCAGAGAAGTTACAGTAAATGCAATATTGAGGCAATTGGAGGGTCATTATAATGGGTGGAGAAAAAATAATGCATTAACTAAATATTAGAAAATAGTTTGGTGTATGGGTATACTGTTTCAAAAACTACTGTACAAATTATAATGTTCTGCTCTGTGATTTCCAAAATGTCTATGGTAAAAAAACAAAGGAGAAAAGTGTAAATTATACAAAGGAAAACAGACACCTATATATACAGAGAAGAGCAGCATTTTTAGGATCCTGTTGCAATTCTTGACTTATCATGATAAGAAAAAGAACTTGAAGGGACATTTTTTTCAAGTCTTGTGACAGTTTGATTTGAATTAAGTCATTAAGCAAAATAAATTATTTTGCACACATTTAAAACTGAGACATTGGATAATTTCCAGAGAGTTTTTTCTACCAAATTTTCAGAGTTCATTTGCCTCAAGACAAATGATCATTGTAAAAAAATCAGATATGAGAGAGTAAAGAAAAGTAGATTTAATCATATTAATTTTTATAGAATTAGTATCCCATTTTAAAATTCCCAGTTACATTAAAAATAGATTGATTTAGTGAAAAGCATTGAGCTTACCAGAAGATGCAGAAAAATATTATTGATTAAAAAAAGAAATTGAATTGCTAAATATATTCTACTCCTTCCCTAATGATTTAACTCTAATGGCAATCTATTTTTTGCAATTCTCCACAAATTTTATCCACCAGGTGCAAATGAATCAAATGATCCTAGCTTTAAGAAGAATGGGGATGAATGAATTGCACTTAGATGTATTCATGCACCAGGCTTATGTAAAATACATTTTTGATGATTATGCCTTAGTGTTTTCAAGAATGTTCCTTTTTATCTCTTGCTTATAAAATTACAAAATACTTCATGGATTTATGGAAAGTATTTTCCCATTTGACTTGTCCTATTTTGTATTTGCAATGATAGAATATTTCAGTATTTCAGGCTTACCTGCAAAGGTCAAATGTATTCTATTGCTAGATGATAAAGAGGTCATTTAGAAAAAAGTTTATGTTTCATAATAATTTTTTTAGCATTTTTCTGGGCAAGGAATGTTGCTTCATTGATACAAACAGATGAACAAAGTGGTATTCAGCACATTGAATAATATCACAGAGGAAATTTCATTTTAAATGGATCAATCATACAAATACAATAGAGGAGGTTTGGTTTTATTACATAGAAAAGGAATTTATACTTGTGTCTAGAGCTAAAAAAGAAATGATCTCATAGGTTCTGGCAACATGCCAAGGATCAACTTATGATCCAGCTGGGATAGTATAACAAATACACACTGAAAGGCAGTTGAATTTTGGGGTGGGTGCAAAATAGCTGATTAGGGATCCTGGACCAGCTGTCAAGAAGGCTGACAAAGAAGATGACTTGACTTGCTCAATATAACTAAAGAGTACAGAGACATTTCAAGGGGCAAGTATCTGGCATTAATTCAAAGGAAGAAGCAGAGTTGGCTCACCGAGATTGTTAGTAACATGGGGAAGAGAATCAACATTTAAAGGAGTTCAAAATCATAAACAGAAAGAGACATGTTATCAAAGAAGGCATCAGCCAGTACCCATGATAACTTGGGTTGGGTTCAGAGTCTCAAGTTAAAAATATTTGATCTTTAGTTATTTGATATATTGAAGAAAATATTAAAGTGTATCCCAAATTTCAAAGATAAGTATTCTGGAAACACATTTTATTAATTTTTCATTATCTAAATTAAGCATTTTTAGAAAAGAAAAATGTCCAAACTGATATAGTGCTCTCTTCTTCCATGTCCCAAATACCACTTTACTACAAGACAACTCAGTCCCTACTAATACGCCAAAGTAATTTATCATCAAGGCAAGCTGGTCTCCTTATTGTTCCTAGTACAAGATATTCCATTCTCTGATTCTGTGCATTTCTTTTTCTTTCTTTTTTAATAAAGATAATATTCAACATTATTTTTGTAAGATTTTGACATTCATAATTTTGTCTTTCTCCTTTTTCCTTCCCTTTCCCCTTGACAGCAAGTAATTTGATACAAGTTATATATGTATATATTAGTCATGTTGTGAAAGAAGAATCAGAACAAAAGGGAAAAAAGTCGTGAGAAGGAAAAAAAACGAATTTTTAAAAAGTGAAAATACTATACTTTGGTCTGTCTTTAGACTCCATAATTCTCTCTTTGGATATAGATGACATTTTCTATCACAAATCTTAGAATTTTTTGTTTATCACTGTACTGTAGAGAAGAGTCAAGTCTATCATAGTTGTTTATCACACAATGTTGCTAGGTAGTCTAACTTATCTTTATAGGTTTATTTTTGTTTTTGTTTTTTAGTTGGTTTTTTTTTTTGGCAAGGAAATGGGGTTAAGTGGCTTGCCCAAGGCCACACAGCTAGGGAATTATTAAGTGTCTGAGTCTGGATTTGAACTCAGTTGCTCCTGACTCCGGGGCCAGTGCTCTATCCACTGCACCACCTAGCTGTCCCTATGTTTTTTTTTAAAGAAAGATTTTATTTATTTTGAGTTTTACAATATTCCCCCCTCTCTTGCTTCCCTTTCCCACCCCCCACAGAAGGCATTTGTGAGTGTTTACATTGGTTCCATGTTATACATTGATCTCAGTTGAATGTGATGACAGAGAAATCATATCCTTAAGGAAGAAAAATAAAATATGAGGTAGTAAAATTAAATAATAATATAATACTCTTTTTTTTTCTAATTTGATGGTAGTAGTATTTTGTCTTTGTTTAAAGTCCATAATTCTTTCTCTGGATATAGATGGCATTCCCCATTGCAGCTTACTCAAAATTGTCCCTGGTTGCTGCACTGAAGGAATGAGCAAGTCCATCAGGGTTGATCATCACCCTCATGTTGCTGTTAAGGTGTACAGTGTTTTTCTGATTCTGCTCATCTTGCTCAGCATCAGTTCATGCAAATCCCTCCAGGCTTCCCTGAATTCCCATCCCTCCTGGTTTCTAATAGAACAATAGTGTTGTTCTATTGCATATACCAGAGTTTATTAAGCCATTTTGCAATTGAAGAACATTCACTTAATTTCCAATTTTTTGCCACCACAAACAGGGCTGCTATAAATATTTTTGTGGAAATGATGTTTTTACCTTTTTTTTTTTATCAGTAGTAGTAGTATTTCTGGGTCAAAGAGTATGCACATTTTTGTTGACCTTTGGGCATAATCCCAAATTGCTCTCCATAAAGGTTGGATGAGTTCACAGCTCCACCAATAATGTATTAATGTCCCAGATTTCCCACATCCCTTCCAACATTTATTATTGTACTTTGTGGTCATATTGGCCAGTCTGAGAGATGTGAGATGGTGCCTCAGAGATGCTTTAATTAGCATTTCTCTAATAAGTAATTATTTGGAGCAATTTTTCATATGACTGTAGAATGCTTTGATTTCCTCAGTTGTAAATTGCCTTTGCATATCCTTTGACCATTTGTCAATTGGGGAATGGTGTGTTTTTTTGAAAATTTGACTCAGTTCTCTGTATATTTTAGAAATGAATCCTTTGTCAGAAATACTAGTTGCAAAATTGTTTTTCCCAAATTACTACATTTCTTTTGATCTTGGTTAAAGTGGTTTTGTCTGTGCAAAAGGTTTTTAATTTAATGTAATCAAAATTGTCTAGTTTGTTTTGAATGATGTTCTCTATCTCTTCCTTGGTCATAAACTGTTTCCCTTTCCATAGAGCTGACAGGCAAACTACTCCTTGGTCTTCTAGTATGCTTATAATATTGCTTTTTTATGTCTAAATCCTGTATCCATTTGGATTTTATCTTGGCATAGGGTGTGAGGTGTTGGTCAAATCTAAGTTTCTTCCATACTATCTTCCAATTTTAGTTTTTATTGAAAAGAGAGAGTTTTTTAATTCCAATAGCTGAACTCTTTGGGTTTATCAAACAGCAGATTACTAAAAACATTACCTGCTATTGCACCTAGTCTATTCCACTGGTCCACAACTCTATTTCTTAGTCAATACCAGACAGTTTTGAGGACCAATAATTTATAAAATAATTTTAGATCTGGTAAGACTAAGCCACCTTCTTTTGTACTTTTTTTCTTTGAAGCCCTTGAAATTCTTGACTTTTTATTTCTCCATATAAATTTACTTACAACTTTTTCTAACTCATTAAAGTAATTTTTTGGAATTTTTATTGGTAGGGCACTAAACAGGTAGTTTAGCTTTGGTAGAATTATCATTTTTATTATATTATCTCAAGCTATCCATGAACAGTTGATGTTTGCCCAGGTATTTAAATCTGATTTTATTTGTATGAGAAGAGTTTGTAATTATTTTCAAAAAGTTTTTGAGTCTTCCTTGGCAGGTAGACTCCTAGGCATTTTATTTTGTTTGAGGTTACTTTGAATGGGATTACTCTTTCTAGCTTTTTCTGCTGTATCTTGTTAGTCATATATAGAAATGTTGGGGATTTATGATTTATATCATGCTACTTTGCTTAAGTTGCTAATTATTTCTAGTAGTTTTTTTGATGTCTTTTTGGGATTCTCTAGGTATACCATCAAATCATCTGCAAAGAGTGAGAGTTTTGTCTCCTCCTTCCCTATTCTAATTCCTTCAATTTATTTTTCTTCTCTTATTGCTGAGGCTAACATTTCTAATAAGATACTGAATAGTAGTGGTGATAATGGGCAACCTTGTTTCACCCCTCATTTTATTGGGAATGCCTCAAGCCTATCCTGTTACATATAAGGCTTGTTGATGGTTTCAGATATATACTGCTTATTATTCTAAGGAACAAACCATTTATTCCTAAACTCTCTAGTGTTTTTATTAGGTAATTTATTAGGTAATTATTAAGTGAACTCAGGTACTCCTGACTCCAGGGCCAGTGCTCTATCCGCTGCACCACCTAGCTTCCCCTATGGTTTTTTTTTAAAGAAAGATTTTGTTTATTTTGAGTTTTATAATTTTCCCTCCATTATTGCTTCCCTCCCCCTACCCCCCACAGAAATCATTCTGTTAGTGTTTACATTGGTTCCATATTATACATTGATCTCAGTTGAATGCGATGACAGAGAATTCATATCCTAAAGGAAGAAAAATAAAATATGAGATAGTATAATTACATAATAATATAATGCTTTTTTCCCCTAATTTGATGGTAGTAGTATTTGGTCTTTGCTGCATTTTATCAAAAACTTTTTTAGCATCTATTGATATGATCATTAGGTTTTTATGCCCTAGTACATGGACAATTTTTGTGTAAGTTCCATGTACTGCAGAAAAAAAGTATATCCTTTTCTATTCCCACTAAATTTCCTCTATTAGTCTATAATATCTAGGTTTTCTAACAATCTATTGACCTCCTTAACTTCCTTCTTGTTTATTTTATGATTTGATTCATCTAAATCTGAGAACAGGAGGTTGAGTTCTCCCACTAGTAGACTTTTGCTGTCTATGTGTTTCTGTAGCTCTTTAAACTTTTCATCTAAGAATTGAGACAGACCTTCTTGGTAACCAGTATTCTTCTCCTAGCTTCTCTTTCTGGCTCTGGTTGATTGAATTTGGATGCTATACCATTGGGTGCATACTTATTATCTATGGTACCTTTTAGGAGAATATAATTTCCTTCCTTATCTCTTTTAATACTATTTTTTGCAGCTGCTTTGTCTGAGATAAGGATTTCTACCCCTGCTTTTTTCACTTCAGATGAAGCAAAATATATTTTGCTCCAACCCTTTCCCTTTACCCTATATGTATCTCTGCTTCACATGAGTTTCTTGTAAGCAGCATATTGTAGGATTCTGGTTTTTAATCTTCTCTGCTATCCAGTAACATTTTAAGGGAGAGTTCTTCCCATTCACATTCAATATTATAATTACTAACTCTTTATTGCTCTCCATGCCATCTTCCTTCTGTTTGTATTTTTCTCCTTTTTTTCCTTTTCTCCATATTCCCCAGTGTTTTGTTTCTGAACACTGCCACCTTCAGTGTGTTGGCCCTCTTAAATCAACCCCCTCCCCCCTTTTTCCCCCTTTCCCTTTTACCTTCTTCCCTTCTGTTAGTCCCCCCTTTTCTACCCCTCCTCCTCCCCCTTCCCCCTTTCCCCTTTTAATGCTTGAAAGGCAAGATAGGTTTCTTAACTTGATTAAGTGTGTCTAAGTTAAATTTTATCCAAGTCTGATAAGATGACAATTCAGGTGGTTTTCACCTTCTCCCTTCTTTCCCTCAATTACAATAGGTCTTTTGTACCTCTTGATGTAATGAGATTTACCCCATTCAGTCTCCCTCCAATCTCCCTTCTCCTTACTATCCCCCTTTTTAAGGAGGTATTGTTTTTGAAATCATTCTATTTGAGTCACAGAAAAGTTATGAGTTTCCATCACTTCTGGCTTTGTATATTAGAGTTACAATTATCAAGAGTTATGAGACTCTTTCTCCCAAGTAGGTATATAGCCAGTTTCATCTTATTGGCTAGCAGCTTTTTTTTACCTTTTCATGTGTCTGTTGAGCCTCTTGTTTGATGTCCAAATTTTCTGTTTAGCTCTGGTCTTTTCATCATGAAATCTTGGAAGTCTCCCATTTCATCAAATGTCCCTCTATTTCCCTGGAAGAGAAGGCTCAGCTTTGCCAGGTAGTGGATTCTTGGCTTCATTCCAAACTCCCTTGTTCTTTTGAATACCTCATTCCAGGTCCTTTGATCCCTTAATGTTGCTGCAGCCAGGTCCTGTGTATTCCTTACTGTGACTCCTTAGTATTTAAATTTTTTTCTTTCTGGCTGCTAGTAGGATTTTTTTCTTTTAATTGATAGTCCTGGAATTTGGCCACAATATTCCTTGGTGTTTTCATTTTAGGATCTCTTTCCAGAGGGGATCAATGTATTCTTTCAATAACTATTTTGCCCTCTGTTTCCATGATATCAGGGCAATTTTCCATCACTAAATCCTGTAATATTAAGTCCAAGCTTTTTTTCCTCTTCGGTGTTCTCAGGAAGGCTAATAATTCTCAGATTCTTCCTTCTCGATCGATTCTCAAGGTCAGTGGTTTTGCTGATGAATTTTTTTCCTATTTTTTCAATCTTTTGGTTTTGTTTAACACAATCTTATTGTTTCATGAGGTCATTAGTTTCCACCAATTCCATTCTTTTTTTTTTAGAGGAGCAAATTTTTCTTCCTTTATCTTTTGCAATTCCTTTTCTAGTTGGTCCATTCTGTTTTTGAAAGACTTTTCTATTTGCCCAAATGAAGTTTTGAGAAAATCATTTTCTTTTTGCATTTGCCCAATTGAAGATCTGAGAAAGCTATTCTCATTTTGTATTTGTTCAATCATTTTCTCCAAGGATTTGTTTTCTTGTTGTGAGATGTTAATTTTCTCTTGCAATGTGTTAATTCTCTCTTGAGTTTCTTTTCCCAATTGTTCCAATTGATTTTTAAACTCCTTCCTGCATTTCTTCAAGGAAGTCTTTTTGAATTGGAGACCAATTCATATTCTCAGCAGCACTAGATCTATCTGGGTTAGAATTTGTCTCTTCTAAGTATTTCTCCATAGGGCCCCCCCCCTTTTCTCTGGCTCTTTTTTCATCTTGTGTTTGGGGGGTGGGCTGGCTCTCAGAGATTTGCTTTTGAAGATCCTAGAGGCTTTTTTCACTTGGCTTAGTAATTCCAAGGGTCAGTCAGTAGGGGGTGCTGGTAGCTTTCTCTGGAGTGAGGTCCTCAGCAGCAGGGTCTGAGTTGACCTTGAAAACTGGGTTGGTTCCTGGAGGAGGGAGTTAATCTCTTTCTGTTGAGTGAGCTCTGCCCCCCTGAGGGGGTGTGGTTGGGGGTTGTTATTGTTTGTCCTGGGCAAAGGGCTTCTCTGAAAGTATGGAGCTCAGGTCCCTGGCCCAGCTCTTTTTTCTCCAGGCATGCTCTGAGCCTCTGTGCTGGAACTCACCCTCTATAGCTCTTCTCCCCCTGGCCAAAACTCTGCATCTAAAGCTGGATCTCGCACCCACCATTCACGAAATTCTCTAAGGTTGAGGTTGTCCTCTGGCCTCCCCCAGCTGCTGTCTCCAGAGCTGATCCTCTGCTCTCAGCCCCCAGTTCACCCACGGTCCCCTGAGACAGACCTTCTTGGTAACCGGTATTCTTCTCCTAGCTTCTCTTTCTGGCTCTGGTTGATTGAATTTCTATTGAGAGCTTTCTCTCCTGTTATTTCTGAGGGGAAAGAGAGAGCACCTAACGCAGTGTCTCTCTTCTCTCTGCCATCTTGGCTGGAAGTAATTCTGTACATTTTTACTGAATGTCTGCTATTTGTGGTATTCTCTCCTTTACCATCTTTGCTTCTTAGTTTCCCTGGCTAAAAATCCACCTTCTTCAAGAAGTCTTAAAGCTAGTACATTCCTTCTGTTGATTATAACTCATAAGTATTTTCATGTTGCTTTCTCTATTAGATTATGGCCTCCTTGAGAAATTAGACTGTCTTTTATCTTTTTTTTGTATCCTTGAACACTTTGCACAGTGCATGCTTGATGAATGCTTATGGATTAACTTAAAAGACAATTTGAAGTAACATTTTTAGAAATCTTGGGCAAATAAAAGTAATAATAAATGAAATACAATTTTGTACTAGTTTCTCCTCAATTTAATATAGAGGCTCTTAATCTGGGCTCCATGAATCTGAATGGGAAAGAAAACATTTATTTTCAATAATATCCAACAAATATTTATTATTTCCTTTTATTTAAAATTTTCCCTTTTACTTAAACCATTCAGAGGAGTCATTAGGTTTCATTAGACTGCCAAAGGAATCCATGAGCCAAAAAATCTAGAGATTTCTCATCCAAAAGAACAATGATCTTTTGATCAATAAAAATATATTTTCCATATGAAGACATATCAAGCATAAAGTTATCAAAGAAAAACTAGTGAGAATCTAAAATCCAGAGATATACTATCATCTTGAAATCAAAACTCCAAGAACAATGCCCTCTTTGGAGTACTAGATTGGAAGCAGCCACCAAAAAAAGGGAACTCTAAGCCTACTCTCATTCCTCTCCCCTATCCCTGCCCTTGCAAACCAAATCCTTTTGGGGTACATTTAGTGGATTTAGCACCTGAGGAGTTCATTCTCTTTCAGTATTGTTGTCATAATACTTTCCTCCCAATCCCTACTCCCATTGAAGGGAATTTGGAATTCCTGTTGCAATCAGAGCCTTGGAACCATTCTTTACTTCTTAATGATAGTGGGATAATCTTTTCTGCCCCTGCCACTTCTATGAGCTTGAGATAGAAATAGAAAAGAAAGACAGTACCTGCTATATGATGATGATGATAATGATAATAATAATGATAATAATAATAATAATGATAGTTAACATCTGCTAGTACTTACCATGTACTAGACCCTATGTTAAATGTATTAGATCCTATATTAAATATTATTTAAATCTTACCACAAGCTTGGAAAGTAGGTACTTTTATTATCCCCATTTTACAATGAGGCAAGAGAAGCAAAAAGTTGAAGTGACTTGCCCAGAGTCACACAAGCTAGTATCTTGGACCAAATTTGAACTTTAATCTTTTTTGACTCCAAGTCCAACCTTCTATACCCTATACCAACTAGCTGCTCTCACAGAAGTTGCATTTTTATTGGGGCATCAAACTCACATAGGTGGATATTGCTGCAGGTAGATAAAAAAGACCTCAGGTTCCTAAGTTGCTAACACACAGGGCCCATTGGGGTGAATAGGCAGCTCATTTGGTTTTACTCACGGGTTTGGTGACATAGCAACAAGGCAGAAAGGAAGGCTTAATGCTTTCCCTCAACTACAGTACTTCTCATTGCTTTACTTTTGTAATTAAGTTCAAATAGACAGAAAGTTTGTTGTTGGACAGATAGGTAATGCAGTGGATGGAGCACTGGGTTTGGAAGGAGGAAAACTCATTCTGAGTTCAAATATGACCTTAAACACTTACTAGCTGTGTGACCCTGGACAAGTCAGTAAAAATTAGCTAAAAATAGGAAATGCAAAACTTTACTAGGTTTGCCAAGAAAACTCCAAATGGGGCCACAAAGATTTGGAAATGACTGAAAAATAATTGAAAAGATAGAAAGTCCAATATTACATGGACAAAATTCTGAATTTGCAATCAAAGGAACTGTGTTCAAATTCCAGTCCTGTCAGTAATTAGCTATATAACTTTCGGCAAGTAACTTAATCTCTTCCAGATTAACTTTATGCATCTATCAAATGAAGAAATGAAACTGAATGTTTTCTGAGGTCTCTTCCAACTCTCAATCTACAGATTCTATAATATTTATCTTCCTCCTTTTTACCAGTCTTTCTTTCCTTCTACAATCTGCATAGCATATGACTCAAGGAACTAGTAAAAAACTTCTCTGAAAAGCAAAATTGTCCTACTGGTTAAATGTAGATCAGGGGAGAAGAATGTCTGACCTGAAGGTCATTAGGTCTGGGGCTGCACAGCAACTGCAGGCAGAACTAGAAATTCAATAATTCTAAGAGCTTTTTAAGGATAAATTAATTAAATGTTTAACCAAATATAGCAAGCAATGATGTTATAAATATCCAAATGATACTTGGCAGATAAAAGTTTCCCTACCTCTGGTGTAAATTAACAGACATCAACATGACATTCTGGTCATGCTGAAAAATCTACTTTAAAAGACTCATAGTATTTTGTAATTTTAAAATTTCATAAAAGAATTGCTTTATGAAAGCTGAATTGAGTTCACACACACATACACATCACCATTACTGAATAATTGTTGGGAATAGACAGCACCTACCTGTCTCTACACATTAAAAAATGCACTATATTAAAAACTCCTTACTTTGCCAATTATATTCCACTCTGTCTGGTTAGTCAGCCTTCCTATATATTAAATTAATGCTTCTGAAGGTCAGTCTAGATGCTGTCAAGTAGCATTAGAATAACTCCCCATTTCATTTTTATATAAATCCTTCCTGAGCTCCTATTATTAGACATATTTGGCCATGAAGCTTCAAGGGGCGTGCATTGGGGTTTGTGTCATATTGACAGGTCACTTGTTCTCCAAACTTGCCAGGAAGATACTATCTCTCAGATAGGATTTTGTTCTTCCATTTGTCTTAACCTTAATGAAGGATCGAGTAGGAAAGGTAGACTGGCATAGCAATGAAGAATGAGTCATTATAATTCACTGAGGTCTGGGAAATAAAGAACATCAGTGTGGCCACTCTATCTTCATTGCTTTTTATATTGGAATGCCAGGTGGATTTTAAATTTTTTTGAAATACTTTCCCTAATCAAAGTTTACTTGCCTTGCTTCATACTCATATGTGCGTGTGTATGTGTTCATTTGTGCATTGGTCCACTTCCCCAAACCCCACATGTTCTATATCCATTTTGCTAATTCTTCTTTCTGCATCCTTTCTATTTCAGATAGAAAATTATTACAATTGCTGGTGATTCAAAGGAGTTGTGTTGAATTTTGTTGTCCTTTTCCTAATAAATCATAAAAATATAATTGTGCATTAATTAGGGATGCTTCCATCCCCATAAAGGTAGAATTAGATGAAAAATTAGTACTTTCCCCTCTCTTTTCAAAAATATGGGATTGCATATTGAAGAAAAAGCATATCTGACTTTGACAACTAGAACATTTTACACTGTTTGTGTATGTATATGTGCTTGTAGGGCAGATATACCCAGGTGCTCTTTTTAAGAAAAAAAAGTTTCCATGACAATCTCATATTTAATTTCAAGCCAGAGAGGTTTAGACACAACTGGAATGCTATCATCCGATATTGTATTCTGATAGTGAAAATGATTTAAATTTACTTCTTGTTGAAGTTAAGGCAATAATATTTCTCTCCCTCACACAGTAACTTTGAAAATTAATAACAGCAACAATGATAAGTAATGTTTTTACATCATTTACTATTTTCTAGGCACTGGTTCTCCCAACAACTCCAGAATATAGGGCTTATTATCATCCACATTTTACAGATGAGGAAATAGAGACAAACAGAGCTTAAGTGATTAGTTCAAGGTCACAGAGTTAGTAAATATCTGTGATCACAAATATCTGAGATCTCCCTGACTCCAGATTCAATGTTCCATCAGTTGTGTCACTTAGCATTGAAGGAATATTTGTTGGTATGATAGTAAAAACTTAAATTTTTAGCAAATAAACGTATTCAACCAAATATATGCTGTCACCTTTAAAATAGTGAGAACAAGTTTAAAATAAGTGAGAAACAATGCATTCATTGAGAGATATAATTAGAGATATTTGTGAATAGGAAGGGCAAGCACCTAAAACATACCAAAACAGTGCCAAGGCTTCAATTAAAAGGAGTGTCATGGAATATGGTTGTGTGTGTGTGTGTGTGTGTGTGTGTGTGAGAGAGAGAGAGAGAGAGAGAGAGAGAGAGAGAGAGAGAGAGCACTAGAATGATAGAATGACAGAATACTTCTGTCCTATGGATGAAAGTAAAACAGGTGGCTTACATTAACGTCCAAATGGTGGCTGGTTAGCTTTACTAATTCTTCTCCCTAATCATATACCAATCTCTATTGTTTCTATAATTCTGAAGGACTGTAATTACTGAGCAATTTTTTAATATAGTGCCTTCCAAATTTAGCACCCTGTGACAAAGCCCCAGTCTCCCCATTCTAGTTAAGGTTCTGTGCTTATTCCACTAATGTTAATCTTGCTAGAAGTTTCCTTGAGGATTTGTGGAACATTAATTTAAACTTTTTCAGAAGTGTCAAGAATGTGTTTGATTTACACATAGACACAAATACAATCAGATATTCAAATACATACAGTTGTGCAATACACATACTAATTATATAGGATTTTTAATTTGATAATTTCGTTTGGCCCTCAAAGATGTTATAAAGATCCAAATGACCTTTGGCAGAAAAATGATACCCCAAACCTAGATAAAGTGTCCTGAAAGTCTTAGTTCAATTTTAAATTCTTTAAGTTTAAAACTATGTTAAGAATATTAGAACATCTGGTATATATTTGTGTAGGTGCATCAGTATATCTGCATGTGTGTATTATATATAGTTTTAAGCTTAAATAGTTTAAAATTGAACTAACACATTCAGGACATTTTATCCAGGTTTGCGGTAACTGTTTTCTGCCAAGGGTCATTTGGATCTTTATAACAACTTTGAGGGCCAAAGGAAATTATCAATTTAAGAATACTAACCTTAAAAACTCTTAGACTTATTGAATTTCAAGTCCTGCCTGAAATTTCCTTGGTAGCATTAGATGAAATGATTTTGTGGGTCTTGGATTCCCCACCCATTCCTTATATAGATATAGACACATATGCTAATATATGTGTGAATGCATGCATGGACATAAACAAGTTACTAGTGAATAGAGTGAATGGTTAAGATAATGGTGCTTTTGTCAAACTCTCTTATCTGAGACTATCAATATAATAGGTGTGTATGTGTGTGCTTGTATGAGCATATGTGTTTTTAAACTGGCTCTTTCACAAATCAATTTCTGAACATGTTTGGAGTATGATCCTTGTTGTGTACCAAGATGACTACATTGGAAGGTAAATAAAATTTTGGATAGAAAAATTCTGGTCAGGTTGTTGTTTAAAAAAATCCATCATGTTATTTTATAATGTGTATAGCAGACATCTCTTTTTAACTAATAATACTAAAACTAGCTTTTATGTCACATTTCAGAGTTTGCAAAGTGCTTTAAAAATATTATCTTATTTTATCCTCACAACAACCCTGAGAGCTGGGCATTATTAACCCTATTTTATAGATGAGGAAGCTAAGGTAGATAGAAGGTACATGATTTCTCAGGGTCACATTCTAGTGCATCTGAAGTCAGATTGGAATGCAGAAATTCCTGACTTCAGATCAAGCACTCAATCCATTATACCACCTAGTTTCCTCATAAGGACACAGAGGCATATGGTTTCTAAGAATACACAGTCACTGATAACAACTAAGATTAGAAGGGATGCAGAAAGACGGGAAACAATTTTCATAGCTAGTGTTTCTGATAAAGAACTAATTTCTAAAATATTATAGAAAATTGAATCAAATTTATAAGAATACAAGTTATTATCCAAATGACAAATGACTAAAGGATGAACAGGCAGTTTTTCAGATGAAGACATTAAAGTTATTATAGTCATGAAAAATGCTCTAAATCATTATTGATTAGAGAAATGCAAATTACAACAACCTTGAGGTAACATCTCCTACCTATCAGATTGATTAAAATGACAAAATAAAGAAAATGATCAATGTTGTAGGGGATGTGGAAAAATTGGATCACTAATGCAGTGTTGGTGGAATTGTGAACTGATCCTACCAGTCTGCGGAGCAATTTGGAATTATGCCAAAGGGCAAAAATAAAGACATGATAAACTTGTGCATGACCTTTGATCCAGCAATACCACTACTAATATCTTAAAGAGATCATAAAAAGGGAAAATACCCATATGTTCAAAAATACTTATAGCAGATATTTTTGTAGAGGCAAAGAATTGGAAAAACAGGGGATGCCCATCAATTGGGGAACTGCTGAAAAAATATGGTATATGAATGTGATGGAGTACTATTCTATAAGAAATTATAAGTGTGAAGATTTCAGAAAAGTCTGAAAGTTTTGTGAACTGATGTGAGCAAAGCCAGGAGAACATTGCACACATTAATCCATCATGAACTTATCTCCTTTCAGCAGTTCAGTCATCATAGACAATTCTAAAAGAATTGTGATGTAAACTGCTACCATATCTAGGAAAAACAAAACAAACAAAAAAAAAAAAACAGATTCTGGATGCAGATCAAAGAATACTATTTTTACTTTTTAAAACTTTTTTTTAATGTTTTTCTTTTCTTTTTAGTTTTGATTCTTCTTTCACACTATGACTCCTATACAATATGACTCAATACATTAAACATGATTATTCATATATAACCTATATCAGATTACTTGCTGTAATGGGGAGGGAGACGGAAGGGATGTAGGTAGAAAAATGGGACTCAAAAGTTTACAAAAATATAAATTAGTTGTGCATGTGATTGAAAAAATAAAATAAAATAAAATAATATTTAAAAAAAGAAACAGAAAGAATGCATCCAGTCATGGAATTCCAAATTTCCACGAGAAAGGGTTCAAATATTCAACATTAGAGAACTTCATATATTGTATGCCTTTTTTGGGGGAAATAAAATGGAAAGTTATACTCTATGCCCTACCCCTCTCATCTTTTCATTTCGTTTCTTTTTTTTTCCTTGTAGGAGTGGAGTTAAATCAGGTTCTTAGTTAGGATATATGACTTTTAAATATTTGAAGTAAACATTCATTTATTCTTTTCCTATTCTGGCTAGAGCAGGAGTGGTCTGTTTTTACATTCCTACAGACACTCAGACATGGAAGGGGCTAAGAAACCATGATAGATGGGAAATCAATTCCAGATAGGTATCAGCTTGCCTGTTCACAGAAACATTTGATAAGACTCCCATTTTAGTGTTTTTTCTACTTCACTGCTCTGACCTACAAGTCCCCAAACCCAGATGCTGCCACCTCCAACACATGTGTCTATGATTTAAAAGGAGTTTTTCCCCCCAAATGTCTGTAGATATTTGAACATAGAGCTCATTAGTAAGAAAGCACTTTATAATCACCATTCCACAATAATAGTTCCTAGACCCCCTTTCTTATTTGATTTTTTGTTAAATTGCTCATCAATGTGTCAGTGACCTGTTCTCTCTGGCCTTCCATATCTTTCCTTACAGCATACAGACTGATAGCCCCAGGCCTTTTGCCTGCCCAAGAGTCTTCTGTTTTACATTATGATACCACCATTAAAAGACCTCTTCAAGACAATGACTTTGATCTGAGATGATGGGGAAATGAGAAAGAGGGGAGAAAAAGAGAGAGAGAGAGAGAGAGAGAGAGAGAGAGAGAGAGAGAGAGAGAGAGAGAGAGACAGGGAGGGAATGAGGGCAGGGACAGAGACAGAGACAGAGATGGAGACAAAGACAGAGAGACAGAGACAGAGAGACAGAGAGACAGAGAGAGAGAGAGAGAGACCAAAAGACTGAGAGTGACAGGGACAGAAAGAGAATCTTTACATACACCTGTTTAGAAAGTCCCAGAATTACCTTATTTGTATAACCCTGTGTATCCCAGTAGATGTAGCTGGAGTTCCAGTGAAATAGAATAGCTGCAGGGGCTGAATTATATGTCTGGAAATTCAAGGACAATAGAAGCAGAGCTGCAGAATAATTTTTGCTGTCCTTTGCATTCTACAGTAGTGACTTTGCTTCCTATGTATTTCTGGTAAACCCCATTCCCCTGTTACTGATACTAACCTGTCTGGTGATTCCAAGACAGTATTGGTGATACCAGAGCTATACAACTTGGCAAATGCATGCCATTAAACAGTAGTATCAAATCTGAAAGAAATTGTACCTTCTTCTGTAAATCCTTTTATCTGTTCAACTTGCTACAGACAAAGAAGCCCAGGCTCAGGCTAGGTTGTGTGTGTTGGGGGTGGGGGAATCAGGTCTTAGTAAATAAAACCACTGATTTTTAAAAATGAGCATTCTAGTTACTGTTTTCTGACTGTATTTATTTGCAGGAACTCTGAGTGTTCTTTCAAGCAACATTTTTTTTAATGAAAAAGTCACCTACCTATTCCTACTCTCATCCCACCCAATGCCTATACCCAGACATCTGTGGATAGATTTCAGGGAGTTTATGAACTTGTAACTTTAAAAAAATTTTTTTTATTTAAGGCAATGGGGTTAAGTGACTTGTCAAAAGTCCCACAGCTAGGCAATTATTAAGTGTCTGAGAACAGATTTGAACTCAGGTCCTCCTGACTCTAGGGCCAGTGCTCTATCCACTGAACCATCTACTGCCCCTGAACTTGGAAATTTTAACATTCTGAAAACTGTATTTCATTTTAATTGGTTTCCTTTGCTTTTTGTTCCAATTTTTATCGTGTGCATTTCAACACATCATGCTGAGAATAGAGTTCATTGGCTTCACCAGTCTGCATAAGGGGTCTGCAAAACACACTGAAAAACCAAGTGATCATTGCAATGAATATTTTGAGCCTAACTGAAGATATTATCCAATAAAACGACCCTATACTGGCATTCACTGCATCTTTCTTCTTTGAGAAATCTCTTTATTCTTGATATTTCTCTCTCCTCCTATTTGAATTATGAAATTCTTGTCTTCCTCCAAGATTCAGGTCAAGTGCTAACTCCTTCCTGAAACCTTCCCTAATTCATGTATATTATTTAACTTCAAGATCTCATTGGTTCCCATGAATTCATTGGTCATCTCAATACTGACAATTCTTAACTACTTATCTAATTCCAGTCTTTCTTCCAATTTCCAGTTCACTTCTTCAATTGCCTATTGCACATCTCAAACTAGATGTATTTTTTCATTTTTAGATTCAAGTCCAAAACTGAGCTGATTATCTTTCCCCACAAAACAATCTTTATCTTCTTTATTATTATCAAGGGTACCATCATGCTCCAGTTACCAAGGCTCAAAACCAGTTAGCATCTTCAACTCCTCACTCTCACCCCTTGTCCCCATTCAATCTATTGTCAAGGTCTATTTATTTTATTTTTATAATTTATCCTAATATTTATCCTAATATGTCCTCTTCTCTCTTCTGACACTACCACACCTGGTTTAGGTCCTCATCTCTGTATTTATGAACTATTGGAATAATTTTTTTCACTGCCACAAGTGAAATTCCTTTCTAGTCCATCTTCTACTGAAAGTGCTAAAGCGATCTTTCTAAAGTCCAAATCTGGTCATGTTCCAATCCCTTTAATCCCCAGTCTTCAAACTCTACTAATTCCATATCACCTCCAAGAACAAACATAAAACTCTTTGTTTAGGATTCAATTTTATTTTTAACACAGTCTATTCCTACCTTTAAGACATAATTTAGATTTCTCCTTTCCCCTCCATATACTTTGTAATTCAGAAATATTGGACTCCTTGCTTCTCATTGAACAAAAGTATCCATCTCCAAAAAGCTGGATTTTCATTTCTCTATACTGTCTCTCAAGCCTGGGTGCCTTTTTTTCCCCTAATGTTTAAAACTGTGCTTCTGAGTAATTTGAATTAATGAACAACAACCTTCCCCTGTAATAACTAAGTCCCTATTACTCAATATTATTTTATATTTACTTAAGGTGCATTTTGTAGTAACTTATGTTTACATATTGTTTCCTATGTTAGAATATAGGGACTGATTTTTTAGCTTTATCTCTCATTGCCTTATACAGTGTCTAATACATAGAAACTTGTTATATAAAATTGAATTGAATTGACAGTTCTGCTGCTCTAAGAGGTAGATTTGTCAAAACTTGTAGGGAACTCCCAAGGGGAAATTCAAATAAAAGAACTACCCCTTGGAGACTTCTGCTTTTCGAGCTGCCTATAGGTTACTAGGACTAGAATTTTTTTTATTTTTTTGTCATGACCAGATGATTTGCCTCATCCTTTGTTTCAGTTTTTAGTGGTGAGTTGACAATCTCCAGGATTACAATCTTGATACAATTATTTCCTCTTTTACCTTCCAGCAGTTGTAGTATGATAAAGTCATATTAATTTATTGACTTATTTGAGTGAATGACATAAATTATAACACAATTTTCAGAGAAAGATGAGGGGCTTGGGAGATTCCATGGAGCTATTTGCCATCATTCCATGAGAAATATGTTTAAAGTTGTGTTACCCAGAATGGACCATAATTTTCCACTTTTTAATATTATTATCATTAAGATAAGTTGACTTCACTTACTTCTTTTAGTTATTAAATTTACTTGCATATGTTTTTTATAAAGGATTTGGTTTGGTTGATTAATTTAATTTGCCAGTTTCATAGTTGGAACCTATCATCTAAATGGATAGGTGATTACAAAAGGTGGTCAAATAGAAAAGCACAGAACTTTCTAGTTTCTGTGTCTGACATTGGGCATAAGGTTTTCAAAGAAGGAAACTTGATATCCCTGGTTTCACACTATTTCTTTGTCTCATTTCCTACAAAAAATGGAAAAAACAAATCTCTACTTAATATTATTCCTAGTTAATTAGACTAGAAGAATGTATAAAATTGGTTTCTGGATAGCAGCAGTTTCATAAGTGAATGATGAATATTGGGATTTGTCCTAATTCTATTACTGGTGTCATCCAAAGAATAAAAATTCTTACCTTAAGTAAATTATGTAATATATTTGGACACTAATTTTCTGAAATTTCTATTTCCTAATCCCTCCCTAGCTTTGCTAAAATAAGTGAAGCTCATTTCTCTCTTAAAAGTTTTTTATTTACCTTTTTGCCTTTTCTTATATGAGCCTTATAACAATCTTATGAAATAGGCCTTGCAGGTATTATTTTCTCTTTTTTACAGGTCAGAAAACTGAGGGTCCTATAAATTAAGTTTCTTACTCATGGTCACTAAAGATCTTAGATTTAGGGTAGGAAGATTAATTCCCTTGATTATTTTATAGATGAGAGAACTTTGGACCATTAATTTAAGTGATTATGTAGCTAAATTTTACTTTGGATAGAGCATGTAATCTCAGGTCGACCTGACTTGAAATTCTGTCTCAGACACTTTTTGGTCTGACTCTCGGCAAGTCACTTAACTTCTCTTTACCTCACTTTCCTCAAGTGTAAAATGGGAATAACTATGATATCTATCTCACGGGGATAACTATGTCAAGGACTTTTTGAACTTTTAAGTGTTATTTATACACATTGTTTATTGGTAGTCAAGGTTATCCACATAATATGTCAAAGTCACAATTTGAACCTAAGTTCTCTGACTTAAATCATGAAACATGAAGAAGAATCCTTTCTGTGCTTGGAATTTGGAGGATCCCATTGAGAGAAGGACTTCCAGTGCAGAGCCAAGATGACTGCATGAAGCTCACATGCTCCTGGAGCTTTTCCCTACCAAAGATACATGAAGCCTCTACTCTGACATCCAAACTACAGATCCCACCAAGAAAAAGAAAATATTAAAAGAAGTTTTCAGTGGTAGACATAGCAGAGGATCTTCAGTGAAAGTCTGTCTGTTTGGGGGGAAAGGGGAAGTAAAGTCCAGGAGGCTGGAGAGTGGGGAAAGCCAGCAAGAGGCAAGTGCAATCCAGGTTCTGACAGCTTGAAAACAACAGAAGTTCTGGCAGCTGGATAGCAAACCAGCAGGGAGGAAATCAACCCCATATAAAGCCTGAACCCTGGGAACACCAGGGTAAAAGAAAGGATGGAGTCAGGAACAAACTACTGCTAAGTCAGAACCTGGACACGAAAGAGGAAACAAACCTCTGCAAACGCAAAGCCTGGACTGCCTAGACAGCATCTTAGCCAATGATAAGACAGGGAACAGATCCTAGTCCTAGGGGCTAAAAAGCTTGGATCTATGCTCCTTATTGCCCAGGAGCAGAGCTAAAACAACAAAGATAAGCAGAAAAGCTAAAAGAGAGCTCACTATAGAAAACTGCTTTACACACAGATGAGAGCAATGCCATGTCTGAAGAAGAAATCAGTGAAAAATTACTCACAGGGAAAGTATCAAAATGGTCTATAAATTGGGCTCTCAAATACAAAAGATCCTCATAGAGCTTAAAACAAATTAAAAACTAAAGAATACAGGAAGAATAAAAATGGAAAGAAGAAATGAGAGTCATGCAGGAAAATTATGAAATATTGACCAAAGAGTTCAAAACCTTTTCAAAGGAAACACAAAAGATAATTGAAGAAAGTAAAATCCTAAAAATTAGAAATGAAGAAATAGAAATCAATGAATATATGAGACTACAAGATTAAATCAAAAATAAAAAGGCTTAAAAATTGAAGAAAATGTAAAATACCTTATACAGAAAACATATGACCTGGAAAATAGAACCAGGAGATACATTCTATGAGTCATCAGGCTACCAGAAAGCCTAAATCAAAAAAAAAAAGTATGGGGAAAACATCATGCAGGAAATTATAAGGGGGAAATAGGCTATGTCTTACTCAACAAGGGGTTAAATATCCTGATTGGGGGTAGGGATAAAGTATGAGAGAAAGTAGAATAGGGGAGGGGCACAAATAGTTCAAGAAATGACTTGTCTTTGGATGATACTTTACATAAGAGGAGGATTGTGTGTCTTTGTAGGGTACTTGAAAAGGGGGTAAGTTTAAAAAAATGTTTATAATTATCATTTCATGCAACTTGAGACAGTGCTGCTTATCAAGCAATCTGTGATGATACTTTGATAACATTATAAGCTTATCAAGCATTCAAATAATCAAACTGTGATTGATGTTACCTGATTAAGAGTACTACAGCAATAAATAACACCAGGTAAAGAGCATAAAGAGTTATAACTTTAAAGGGAAAGAAGGGAGAATGTGAATTCTGAATAAATTCTGTTCAATAGATTTGACCCAGTGAGGTAATAAAATACATTACAATTTGGGACTAGGAAAGGGAAAGATAAGGTTAGAAGGGACTGATAAAGGGAAGGGAATCTAAAGGTGAAAATAAATTGAAAGTTGCATTTTAAAAGAAAAGTCAAAAGAGGAAGGTAGTAAAATTTTGATGAGGAGGAATAAGAGGAATGGAAAGAGAAAAATATAAATGGAGCAAGATAGCATGGAGGTAAATACAGAATTAGTAATCTAAACTGTAAATGTGAATGAGATGAACTGCCCCATAAAATATAAGCAGTTAGCAGAATGGATTAAAAAACAGAGTCCTGCAATATCTTGTTTACAAGAAACACATTTGAAGCAAAGATGCACACAGGGTAAAGGTAAAAGGTTGGAGTAAAATATATTATGCCTCAGCTGAAAAAAAAAATCTGCGATAGTGAACCTAATCTCAGATAAAGTAAAAGTAAAAATCAGTCTCATTAACAGGGATAAGGAAGGAAACTGCATTTTCTTAAAAGACACCAATGGTAATGAAGTTTTATATATACTTAGTTGTATAGCCTCCAAATTCCTAGAGGAAAAGTTGAATGAATTACAAGGAGTCATGGATAGTAAAACTTTAATAATGGGGAACCTCAATTTTCCTCTCTCAGAATTAGATAAATCTAACCACAAAATAAACAAGATGGAAGTTAAAAAAAAGGTGAATACAATCTTAGAAAACTTAGATATGATATAGCTCTCTGGAGAAGACAATGGGGATAGAAAAGAATATACCTTTTTCTCAGCAGTACATAACACCTATACCAAAATTGATTTTGTCCTAGGGCACAAAAACTTTTAATCAAATGAAGAAAGGTAGAAAAAAA